>NC_091586.1:20407538-20410038 GCF_042767895.1 Penaeus vannamei
ATAGATAGATGTGTCCTTGCATCTGTCAAACATACAGTTAGATAGATAGATAGTTCATTTGCATCTGTCAAATATATGAACGTTTAGATAGATAGATGTGTCCTTGCATCTGCCATACAGTTAGATAGATAGACAGATCTGTCAAACATATAAACATATAGATTGATAGATAGACTGAAGTGTTCTCGCATCTGCTAAACATAAAAAACATGAATTGATAGGTAGACATGTTTATTTGCAATTGCCAAAGATATATACATGTAGATAGATAGATTTAAAAAAAAATGAATAAGAATGATAAAAATAGATAAAAATGCACTGAATACTCTAGGAAATTAATGTTGATCTAGAGGAAATTCCAACCCTATTTTCGGGAATTCCTGGAATATAAATTTGAGATTCCAGACGAAGACGAAGGAAAAAGTTATTGAAAAATATCAAAAGTATAAATAGAAATGGGAAGAAGGTCAGGGGAAGAGGGAGAAGGTAATGAAAAAGAAGTAGAAAGGCAGCCGAGGATGATTAGAAAGGGGAAAGAGGGGAGGAGAAGAGAGAACGTGATGATGATGGAAGAGGAAAAGGAGAAGGAAATTCGAAGAAAAAAGTTAGGGATTAAAAGAGAGAAAAGAAAATGGAAATATTACCAACGATAACAATAATAACTATGATTATATTAATTCAAGTGATAATAACTATAATCATTATAAGGACAAATGATGGGAATGGTGATGATAACAATAAAGTAAAAGAAGAAAAAGAAAGAAACAGAAGGAAGAAATACAAAAAAATAAGATAAGATAAACTACAAAAATCCATAAAATTCACGATATCACAAATGAACCAAAACACGAATGAAAAATTAAACAAGAATGATATAAAATCTGTCACGTATATCCAATCAGATGAGCTCATGCAAATATCAGGGAACATGAATATAAAAGATGAAACAGGAGAATTGGCAAAAAAAAAAACATTAACGGAAATGTCAAAAGCCTTCTTCTCTACGCTGTATTTTATTACTTATTTAATCCCTCTTCAAAATTCTCTTAAATCTCAGATAAAGAATTCATATTTAGAAAGACAATACATTTATATGAATCCTAGATTTTTTTTTTTTTTTTTTTTTTTTTTTTTTTTTTTTTTTTTAATTCACACTTCTTTTTAAAGTAGGATCAAGAATTTATTTAAGTGCGTTGAGATCAATGGGGTACGAATCTATTGAAATTAATATGAGTTAAATATATAATCATATATAATGATTTCGTTGTATTTGGTTCATTTAACGACTATGTTTTGCAGTGTAAAGCGAATCCGACAAGGGTGCGTCGGTTTATGCGCAATAGTATGTATATTTCGACGTTTAAGTGTGTGTGTGTGTGTGGGGGGGTGCGTTTGCATGTGAGCGTGTGTGTGTGTGTGTGTGTGTGTGTGTGTGTGTGTGAGCGTGTGTGTGTGTGTGTGTGTGTGTGTGTGTGTGTGTGTTTGTGTGTGTGTGTGTATGTGTGTGTGTGTGTGTATAGTGTGTGTGTGTGTGTGTATGTGCATGTGTGTGTGTATGTGTAAGTATCTGTATTGTCTGCCCCCGCGTGCATATCCACTCCTTTCACTCACATCCTCTATTCACCCACAGAAACTAATTTCCACACCTGATTATACATTTTGAAAGCTAATACCTCGAAGCTTAAGAAAAAAAAAATAACTTGACACTTTTAACAATATTCTCGTGTCGTGTCGCGTTCTGATTGATCTAAAAAGAATATTATGAAACGGTGAAAATCTGATTTCTACGCTGGTGCACATGTAGACGTTCACAGTGAAGAGAGAATTATAAATTGTATATTGATGTTGCTACAGAAACGCTGGCTGGATGCATGCGGATTCACGAACCTCATAATCATTATTTTTATTATCATTATTTTTTTTTTCATTATTATCATCATTATTATTAGAAATAGTAGTAATAGTAGTATAACTGCTATTATCATTACTTCATTGTCATTATCATTATCATTTTCATTTTCATTATTATTAGTAGTAGTGGTAGTAGTTGTAGTATATTATCTTTATTATCGTTATCTTTATCATCATTATTTCCATTATCATCATTAGTAGTAGTAATATCATATCATAGCATTATTATCGTTGATATCTTTATCATTATTGTCATCATTAAACTTATCATCAACGTTATACTCATTATATCCATTAGCATCATGATCACCATTATCATCATCATTATAATGATTATCATGAATATCAAGATTATCACTATTACTGTCATTATCATTGTCTTTATGGCGATAGCAGCAACAACAATATTGATAATGATGATAATAATAATTAAGAAAATTTGTCATGTTACATTTATTATCAGTGAAAACAATGATGGTAATAGAAATTATCTTTGTATCATGATAAAGATTAAAATATTAATAATGGTAATGATGATGATAATGATGATAATAAAAACCAATAATAATGATAATGATGATAATAGTAA
>NC_091586.1:20430038-20435038 GCF_042767895.1 Penaeus vannamei
TATATATATATATATATATATATATATATATATATATGTATGTATATTGATAATTTATGGATTATACAGATCTAATAGTACATAACGTAGGTGGTGTTAATATATATAATGCTTATCATATACAATCACATTCATAAACATCTAAAAAATATATATATGCAAACATTCTTTCCAAAAGCTAAGAGATCATACAACACAAAGATAAAATCATACACAAAAGGACCAGAGAACGCTTAGTCCACCAAAACCCGTTTCCCGCCGCGCCGCGCCGTCGGAAGATCTATCAGCTGTTGAGACCGTGCCCGCGTTCGGACAAAAATTATTTCCCATCATCTAAACACAATTAATATAAAACAAAGTAAACGAATAAATACATCGCTATTAAAAAGTAGCTACAGGAGATAGATATTCAAGAGGAAATTTTGAAAATAGGGGATTAGTGAGTTTGTTTTTTTTTAACCTGCGGATAAAAAGTACGCCGGTAGCTGCTCGTCTCCGCTGTAAATGGTGCTTCGCTATAATTGTCATTTCCCATTGTTCAGTGATGGGTTTATTGTTACTGGTACAGAGGTAAAAAGTGACGGCGATAATCATATAAAAATGAACAATTACAATACTTATAAGAATAATGATGATGATGATGTTAATAACAATAATAGTAATGATAATAATATTTTCGCTGATGATCATCATAATATTGATAATGATAATCTGACTGTGATGATTATTTTGAGCTTTATTGTCATCGTTACTGATTTTTTATACTATAAAATTTTGCAGGTATTGGCTATTGATATTAGTATACATATGCATTTTTTTCTCATTGATGGTATATCATTATTATTATCGTTTATTGTTGATAACATAATGATAATCATTACGATTATCATTATTGATACTATTATCTTAGGTAAGATTGGAATTTTTCAATTGCTATTTCTTCTTTGTTGGTATTATAATTAATCCTATGGTGATCATTAATCGTTTTATTGTTATTATTAGTTAAATGAACTTTCAGCATTAATGTCCTTCAATAATTGTTATTGTTGTGATTAATAACTGCTTTATCTATTAATATAATTATCGCATCTTTATCGCATCATTAGTACTATTGTTATTACTATATTATTATTATTATTATCATCACTATCATTTTTATTACTGTTAGTCTAATTGTTAATAGTAAACATTAGTTGTATTAGTATTATCATTATCATCATTGTCATTATTTTTTGTATTATTATATTACTATAATTATTATTATAGTTATTATTAATATTATTTTCATTATCATTATTATTACTATTACTATTATTTTTATGATTATATCATCTTTTTTCTTAACATTATTATTATTATTGTTGTTGTTGGTTATGTCCTCTATTTTACTTTTATTATTGCTATCATGATTATTATTATCATTATCATTATTACTATAACTGCTATTATCGTTATTAGCTTTACTATTTTTATAATTATTCTATTATTATTGTTACTGTTGGTATTATAATCATTATATTATTATCATCATTACTATTACTATAGTTATTATAATTATATCATCTGCATTTTTTATATTATCATTTTTATTATTATCATCATTAGTATTATTGCTGTTGTAGTTATGTTCATTATCTTTATTACTTTTACCACTAATATCATTATTTTAATTATCATTATCATCATTATTACTATAATTATTATTATCATTATTAGTTTTACTATTATCATTATTAACATTGCTATTGTAATAATAATGAAAACAATTATTTATTATTATTACTATTGGAAATATTTAGTATTATTATTTATTATTACTATTGGTATTATTTAGTATTATTATTTATTATTACTATTGGTATTATTTAGTATTATTATTTATTATTACTACTACTACTAATACTGTTACTTCTATTATTGTACTTATTACTTTCATCATTATCATTATTATATTCATTAACATCACTGTTATCATTACTTTCATTATTAAATTCCCATTATTATTATTATTATCACTACCATTGCCTCATCATTATTATTATCATAATAATGATAATTCTTAGCATTATCTTCATCAGTGATATTGCCATTACCATTTTCATTATCATTATCATCATCATCATTATCATCATCGTCGTCGTCATCATCATAATTATTATTATTATTATTATTATTATTATTATTATTATTATTATTATTATTATTATTATTATTATTATTATTATTATTATTATTATTATTATTATCATCATCATCATCATCATCATTATTAATATTATTATCATTATTATTAGTATTAGTATTATCATTATGTCATTTTTATTATTATTCTTCCTCTTGTTCTTATTACTGTTCTTGTTTTGATGATTATCTTTATTACTTTTATCATTATTATAATTACTATTATCGTTTTTATTATCATTATTGTCTAAAAATTTATATTATTTTAAATTATTTTACTATTATCATTATTAACATTATTAGTATAATGATAATGAAAACAAATATGTATTATCATTGTTACTACAGCTATTGTTGCTATAATTATTGTTTTTTATTACTTTTACCATTATTATATTTATTAGTATCATTATCATTGTATATCTATTGTCATTATGTTTATCATTGTTACTTTTGTTGTCACTGTCATTATAATCATTATAATTACTATTATGAGTATTATCATCTTTATTATTACTATTATGATTATTATTATCATTATTATTACTATTATTATTATGATTTTGATTATTACCATTATTATTATTATTATTATTATTATTATTATTATTATTATTATTATTATTATTATTATTATTATTATTATTATTATTATTACTATCATCATTATTTACCATTATCATCATCACTATTTATATGATTACTAATATCATTACCACTACCAATGTTACTCTTTAAGACTATTATTACCACCAATACCTCTTTATACTTCATAATATCACTGTCATTACACTATCACCACCAGTATATTTCTAATATTTTAACTGAATATAAACTGTACTATTTTGCCATCGCTCTATAACACACTTTCATCATTATCATTATCACAGCCTAATTACTTCTGTACCCGACGTTAGCAGCTGCCGGGGTAGTAGCTGAGCGAATAATAGTAATTATCAAAGAGTTCATCATACACCGTTTTATTATTACTATTACTGTTATTATACTTATCATTACTTGCTTTCGTCTTTCGTCAGAACTCACGGAGAGCGAGTTTTTATTTTGGAATCAAGAATGACTTTTTTTTCTTTTTTTTTAAGGTTACAAAATAGGGATGGTTGGTTTGAGCTTTGAAATTAGAAAATTAATTTAGAGAATTTGATTTTTGAAATTATAAAATGAATTTAGAGAATTTGATTTTTGAAATTAGAAAATTAATTTAGAGAATTTGATTTTTGAAAATATAAAATGAATTTAGAGAATTTGATTTTTGAAATTAGAAAATTAATTTAGAGAATTTGGAGATTTTTGAAATTAGAAAATTAATTTAGAGAATTTGGAGATTTTTGAAATTATGAAATGAATTTAGAGAATTTGGAGATTTTTGAAATTAGAAAAAGAATTTAGAGAATTTGGAGATTTTTAAATTAGAAAATGAATTTAGAGAATTTGGAGATTTTTGAAATTAGAAAATTTATTTAGAGAATTTGGAGATTTTTGAAATTAGAAAATTGATTTAGAGAATTTGGAGATTTTTGAAATTAGAAAATTAATTTAGAGAATTTGGAGATTTTTGGAATTAGAAAATTAATTCAGAGAATTTGGAGATTTTTGGAATTAGAAAATTAATTTAGAGAATTTGGAGATTTTTGAAATTAGAAAATTAATTTAGAGAATTTGGAGATTTTTGAAATTAGAAAATTAATTTAGAGAATTTGGAGATTTTTGGAATTAGAAAATTGATTTAGAGAATTTGGAGATTTTTGAAATTAGAAAATGAATTTAGAGAATTTGGAGATTTTTGAAATTAGAAAATTAATTTAGAGAATTTGATTTTTGAAATTTGAAAATTAATTTAGAGAATCTGGAGATTTTTGAAATTAGAAAATTAATTTAGAGAATTTGATTTTTGAAATTAGAAAATTAATTTAGAGAATTTGATTTTTGAAATTAGAAAATTAATTTAGAGAATTTGGAGATTTTTGAAATTAGAAAATTAATTTAGAGAATTTGGAGATTTTTGAAATTAGAAAATGAATTTAGAGAATTTGGAGATTTTTGAAATTAGAAAATTAATTTAAAAGAATTTGGAGATTTTTGAAATTAGAAAATGAATTTAGAGAATTTGGAGATTTTTGAAATTAGAAAATGAATTTAGAGAATTTGGAGATTTTTGAAATTAGAAAATGAATTTAGAGATTTTGGAGATTTTTAAAATTAGAAAATGAATTTAGAGAATTTGGAGATTTTTGAAATTAGAAAATTAATTTAAAAGAATTTGGAGATTTTTGAAATTAGAAAATGAATTTAGAGAATTTGGAGACTTTTGAAATTAGAATATTGATTTAGAGAATTTGGAGATTTTTGAAATTAGAAAATTAATTTAAAAGAATTTGGAGATTTTTGAAATTAGAAAATTAATTTAAAAGAATTTGGAGAATTTTTGAAATTAGAAAATTGATTCGCGCAGTAGAGAATTTTCAAATTGGAAATTCAGGTAGAAATTTCATTAGAGCATTTGAGAATTTTAGAGGAGTTTGGGATCATTTCATTCGTGTGTACATACTCTGAGCACTGGTTTTTATAATGATATATAATCAAGTACTATCATTGTTTTTATTACTATTATCATTATCCTAGCATTATAATTTTTAATATGATCACTATCATTTTATTAATACAAGTATTAATATTATCGTTATCATTATCATCATTATTATCCTTATAATCATTATTATCATTATCATCATTATTAGCCTTATAATCATCATTATCATTATCATCATATTATCTTTACCATTAATATCATTGTTTTTTCA
>NC_091586.1:20442538-20450038 GCF_042767895.1 Penaeus vannamei
TCGCTCTATTTCACCCTAAATGTCTTATTTATCCAAGAAATCACCACAAGCAGTAGGAGTTTTTACCTTTTTTTTATACGAGTAGCTTGCCTGCGAGAGGAAGATGTCGGTTTGGAAAGCAGTAAGGAAGTCGAGGCAGCTGAAAGCGCGGGATAATTGGCGCTGCGGGTGAAAAAGGCTGTTTGTAATTGAACGATTCATGATCCTATTACTAACAAAAGCGAAACGCGATACCTCGGATCCAAGCGCATTATCTAAGAGGTAATGCCTTCATTTCTTTCACGGCTGTCTGTGCATTATACATTCTGAGCACGGAGTCAAATCGATTTTATGATAGTCGTCTCAGTTCGTATTTTAACAGAAGAGAAAATAGAAATAAGGACTAAGTAGTGGTTCGTTCATTTCGGTCAAATGACGAAAGACAGACAGAAAGGCAGATAGACAGACAAAGAGACAGAGAGAGAAAGAAAGAGAGAGAGACAGAGAGCGTTCGATGACGATAAATTTCCTCGCGGAAGAGGGTGTGGAGTTCGAGTCAGGATGTGCAAATTATCAGCTGTCAAGTTTGTTCACGATTATAACGAACAAAAGACCAAAGTGAAGCTGACTTGTTAGTTGAGGTAATTAAGGGTTAATTCGTTGCTTCCGCTACGTATATATCCCCTCCCGAGGAAAAAAAATTAACTCGGCTATGACTGTATTTTGGATCGAAATAAATTGATACCTCTGGCGTAATGGTATGACTCCCTTGTTCTTGATGAGAGTAAATAACTAACGATATTCACACAACTAATGCCACTCTCAACATCACACGCACGGACAGGGGCGATAATCACTCTACAAAGGTGCCATTACTTTATAACAAATAACGTTTGTTGGTATTATTTTCGGGGAGGAGAAGGGAGAGGGATTATCGTACCTCTGGCAGTCGTCCCTCGTCGCGCCAAGTTGTCGTACGAGTGTTAAATGGCGCCGGGCGAACATTTCATTCACTTTGACGCAAACATGCCCCTTGTTTCTCAACTTATAACATTTCTTTTTGTGCTCCTCTCTCTCCTCATCTCCGCGGCCGTTTGTTTCAAAGCGTGAAATGAAAGTCTTACGGCCAGGTGAGGTAATTATATAGTGCGCTTCCCCGACTTCCTGTGTTGACACGTCGCGACACCTGGAGATTTTAAGGTATATTTACGCGCGTTTACAAGAGCGTTAATCTTTTTCTTTTTATTCGGTGTAAAAAATGAACGTTCATATTAATATATTTTGTGAACGATTTACGACGCGCCTTTTTTCCCCTTTATCTATAGCATAATTAAGTGAATCTTGGCTTCGCTTTTTTTTCTCTCTCTCATTCTTTTCCTTATTTATAATCGTTTTGATTTATTAGTTTCAATAAATCACTTCCACGCATTATCTTAAGGTCTAAAAAAAATTGAAACAGTAACGCTAAATGATACACATTTCATCACTATTATCATCATTATTATTCAAGTAAATTTACTCTCATAAATTATCACGAGGAAAATATTATTTTGTGTACTCAAATTATGATCATTATGTTTATATCGCTGACAGCTTAAATCCACACTAGATGGCAATAATTATGAGATGCGACTTGCTGGAATTCTGTACAATACCTAGTTAAAAGTTTGTATTTTTACTAAAACTAATATTGACAGACGTACAGGCAGCAAGTGAGAGAGAGAGAGAGACAAAGGGGGGGGGGGGGGAGAAGGAAGGGGAAGGAGGGAGGAGGGTGGGAGGGAGGGAGGGAGGGGGAGATGGAGAGAGAAAGAGAGAGAGGGGGGGAGGGGGGAAGGAGAAGGAAGTGGGAGGAGGGAGGAGGGGAGAGGGTGGGAGGGAGGGAGAGAGGGAGGAGGGAGGAGGGTGGGAGAGAGAGAGAGAGAGAGAGAGGGGGGGTAAGGAAGGAAGGGGGAGAGAGGGTGGAGGGGGGGAGGGAGGGAAGGGGAGATGGAGAGAGAAAGAAAGAGAGGAGGGGATAAGGAAGGGGAGGGAGGGAGAGGGAGGAAGGAAGAGAGAGAGAGTGAAAGAGAGAAGAGACAACGAACAGGTTAATAAGAAAGAGAAAAGAAAGATATATAACCAGGCGGACATAAATAAATATATTTCTTTCTCCATCTATTTACCTTTATAGTTATATACATACATACACAACATAAAATCCGAGAGAAATATCTTGTGGTTTACCGTCACCTTATCGCCGCCATCTTAACATGAATACATTAATTTTCTTCTCAGACATATCTTGTGCAAGATTACTTAATAATTCGCTCGCTTCTCAAAAATAAAAATAAATAGATAAAAAATTCCAGTCACGAGTTGTTCCGAAAGAGTGATTCTTGTCATGTATTTAGATTAATAATTCAGGAAAGATTTGCGATATATTTTTTCCCGCGTTTAATCGACCCAATTATTTGGTTCGAGTGCATTTTTGTGGCGAATTTCTGTTTTTTTTTCTTCTTCTTCTTTTTTTTGTAAGAACATTTATTTCGTTCTGCATTAGTGCCTATTTCTTTATTTAATTATGTGTTGTCTCCCTTTTTTTTCATCTGATTTCTAATCTGATTTTTTCCCACTGTGAGCGCACCGAAAGAAAAAAAATAGAAATTGGGAATTAAGTTGTATTTGTCCTTATTTTGAGAGGTTATGCGGGTACAGTGAAATATCAATGGTAATAGATGTCATATTACTACCACTTTGAATAGTAAAAAGAAAGGATAATGATTATGATAAATATTTTATGAACAATAATGATGGTGATGTTAATGATAACAGTAGTTGCAAATATAATGGTGATAATGATAATAATGATAATAATAATATTAATAATAATAACTGATGAAAGCAATCAAACAAGTATAATAATAATAATAATACCGATAATGATAATGCTGGATCAGTGACAGCTGCTAAACGATAGGCCTTTGTTAACGTATCAGATAAACCACGAAATATAATTGACTTAAAATCACCGACTAAATAAAATCAATAAAATAAAATAAAAAGTACAATTAAGAGGCATTTTGGGGAAAAAAAGAAACAATAAAACCGATGAAAAATGAAAAATAAAAAAAAATGCGCCAAAAAAAAAACAAACATGGCTGCCAAGAGGAAAGCGAAACGATCCCCTTCTGGAAAATCCTTTTTTTGGGACACTCAGGCCGACGGTAGCGACTCCCTTTAGACACACACAAAACCGGCGATACTTTTCACAGGCAACCGGTAACCGAGCGAGGCTGGAGCGACACCTAGCTAACCTTAATAGAGTCATTATCCTGTCTCTAACAAATTGTTCCTTGCCCGGCGGCGCTGTTGCGGCAAGCGGCCGTTCCCTCGACGGCGCTTACCCCCTCCGCTGCCGGGGAGGTGATAAATGACTTCCAATTATAGATATACTGATTACACACGGAGGATAACCACACCAACAGCTGGCAAGGTTACAGCCGTAACTACCAATTTACATACTGCATAATAATATCCGCTACTCATCCGCGGAGAAAACGAAAACTATACTTACAAAAGACCTGTTTTACGACACCCATTTTCTTGTCTCTTAATTTTAGCCGCTTGTTTCTTCTCCTCCCTTCACCCCCACTCCCTCCCCTTCCTCCTTCCCCGTCTCCCCCCTTCCCCTTTACCCTCAACCTACCTCTCACCTCTCCTTTATTCTTCTACCCCCTCCTATCCCTATTTTATCCCTCCACCTTCCTTTTCTCCTTCCCTCTCCCCCTCTACCTTCCTCATCCCCCCCCCACATCTTTCCCTCCCTTCCTCCTCCTCCCTCTTCTCTCTTACAATCTTCTTCCACCTCCTCCACCTCTTTTATCTCCCCCTACCCCCCCCCCCACTATCTTCCCAGACTAGCAATCCTCTTCGAAGACCACTTCATAAACAAAAAAACAAACGAGTCAAGCTATTCGAATCGCCTTTTGCATAATCAAACCCTAAGTAATATAAGGAACGGACTTTCACCTTCGCAAAAATCCCTTTCTCTTTTTTTTCGTAACTCAACTTCCAAACACAAAACAAAAAATACGTTTGAAAATAGATAATGATGATAAAAATAACGATAAGACGAATGACCTTGGTAAATGAATGAAAACAAGAATAAAATAGAAATAAGAAGTGAACAGCAAAATCTCTCTCTTGAGAACAAAAAAAACATACGTTTAAAAAGAGATAACGATGACTAAAATGATATCGACAATAAAACGAATAACGATACTAAATAAATAAGAACTAGAAACAGATATAGAATTGCGAAATATCCAGCAAAATACCCATCTACGGAACTAACAAAAATGGAGTAGGTGGAGTGAGCGCCTAACCTCACACAGCCGCAAAAGTAATCACTGTTGAACCGCGGACTCTTTCTACACTGGGAGCGGAAGAGAGCAGAGCAAAGGGGAAGAGGGGGGAACGAGAGGGGAAGGAGGGGGGAACGAGAGAGGGAGGGAGGGGGGAAGAGGGGGGAGCGAGAGAGGGAGGATGAGGGGAAGGAGGGGGGAGCGAGAGAGGGAGGGAGAAGGAAAGAGGGGGGAGCGAGAGAGGGAGGGTGGGAGGGTGGGGTAGAAGTAAAATTGGGGCAGGGATGAAGAGGGAAGGAGAGAGGGAGAGTGGGGTGGAAGTAAAATGGGGGGATGGGAGGGATCGAGAGAGAGAGGGAGGGAGCGAGGGAGGAAGAGAAGGAGAGAGGGAGGGAGGAAGGAGTGAAAGGGGTAAGGAAGGAGGGAGGGACAAAGGGGTGAAGGGGTGAAGGGGGTATGGAGAGAGGAGGAAGAGAAGTAGAGAGGGAGGGAGGAAGGAGTGAAGGGGGTAAGGAGGGAGAGAGGGAGGAAAGGGTGAAGGGGGTAAGGAGGGAGGGAGGGAGGAAGGGGGTAAGGAGGGAAGACGGGAATAAGGGCTGGGAGGGAGAGAAGGAGGAAGGGGGAGGAGAATACGAGTAGGGGGGAAGGGGGGGAGGAGAGAGCAGGAGAAAAGGTGCAGTGAGGGAAAAATAGAGGAAGGAAGAGGGGGCGGGAGATAGGAGGAAGAGGGAGGACGGAAGGATGAAGGAAAGTGGACATAGAGTGAGAGGGAGGAGAAGAAAGGAAGAATAGGTTAGGAGGAAGCGAGAGGCAGTGATGGAGGAAGAAGGAGAAAAGGGGAAAGAGAAGGAACGTAGAGAGGAAGTGAGGAACTGGAGGGAGCAAAAGGGATTAAGAAAGGAGACATGGAGCGAGTGAAGGAGGAAGGGGTGTGGAGAGAAGGAGAGAGTGAGGGAAGAAAGAGGAATAAAAGAGGAGAAAGTGAGGGAAGAATGGGGAATAGAAAAGGAGAGAGCAAGGGAAGAAGGAGAGTAAAGGAGAGAGTGAGGGAAGAAGGAGGAATAGAAAAGGAGAAAAGGAGAGAACAATGAGAAATAGAAAAGGAGAGAATGAGAGAAAAATACGGAATAGAGAAGGAGAGAGTAAAGGAAGAAGGAGAGTAGAGAAGATGAGAGTGAGGGAGGAAAGGGTAAAAAAAAAGATCACGCGGTTATACTCGAGCCAATCCTCCGCCATGTTCCCCTGTTACACAACCCGTAATTACGGATATCCTCGCCTCCTCTCCTCCATGACTGAACCCTCGATGCCAGCGCGCGTTTTCCATCATCAGTGCCCGGATCTTATCATTAGGCGCGTCTCAAACTCCTCCTCCTCCTCCTCCTCCCTTTTTTATCCTTTTTTCTTTAATCTTCTCTTCTTTTTTTAGCTTTTTATACCATCCCTTCCTCCTCTTCCTTCCTTTTTTTTCTTTTTCTTTAATCTTCTTTTCTTTTTTAAGCTTTTTCTTTCACCCTCCTCCTCCTCTTCCTCTTCCTTTCTCTCTCCTCTTCCTCCTCCTCCTCCCCTCTTCTTCCCCCTCCTCCCCCTCCTCCTTTTCGCTCCCATCTTCCATCCTCTAATTTTTCCCCTCCTTCCTCTCCGCCTCCTCCTCCTCCTCCTCCTTTCTCTCTCCTCCTCTTCTCCTCTTCTTCTCCGTCCACCTCCCCCTCTTCCTTTCGTTCCCGCCCTCCTCCTCTCCTTTTTCCCATCTTTCTTCACCTCCTTCCCCTTCCCCTTCCCCCTCCCCCTCCCCTTCCCCACCTAATCTTCCTCCTCCTTTCGTTCCACTCCTCTTCCCCCTTTTCTCCCTCCTCCACCACCTCCTCCTCTTCCTCCTCCTCCTCCTCCTCCTCCTCCTCCTCCTCTTCCTTCCCACCTCCACTTCCTCTCCCCCTTCTCCTCTTTCTCCTCCTCCTCCACCCTTCCCCATCCTCCTCCTCTCCCTCCTCTCCCCATCCTCCTCCTCCTCCTTCTCTTCGTTCTCCTCTTCCTTTCTTTCCTCCTCCTCCTCCCTTCGCTCCCTCCTCCTCCTCAATTCCTCCCTTTTCCTCCTACTTTCGCTCCCCTCTTCTTCCCCTCTTTTCCTTTCCCTCCTCCTCCCTCCTCCTCCCTTTTCCCCTCCTCCTCTCCCTCCTCCTCCTCCTCCTCCCCCTCTCCTCCCATTTCCTCCTCCTCCCATTTCCCCTCCTCCTCCTCCTCCTCCTCCTCCTCTTCATTTGTATTCCGATCGCCTCCTTCGGTCTCCCTCGGTCGTTTGCGCACCAGAAACAGCGGCTGAATCTTTACTGTTGTTTGATCTCTGTTCACCTTGGATTTCTGTTATCATTTTGCTCTTGACTTTTATTTAGTTTTTTTTTTTTTTTTTTTTTTTGGGGGTTGTGGTCTTGATTTTTATTTAGTTTTATTTATTTTTTATTTTTTTTTTTTTGGGGGGTTGTGTTTGTTTGTTTGTTTTTTCTCTGTTTTTCTTGTTTTGGGTGTGGTTGCGTGTCTGTTTGTCTCTTTGTTTCTCTCTATTTATCTATCTGTCTATTTACCTCGATCTCTCCCTCTCTCTCTATCTGTCTATCTGTCTATTTATCTCTATCTCTCCCTCTCTCTTTTTATCTATCTATCTGTCTATTTATCTACATTTCTCTCTCTCTCTCTCTCTCTCTCTCTCTCTCTCTCTCTCTCTCTCTCTCTCTCTCTCTCACTCTCTCTCTCTCTCTCTCTCTCTCTCTCTCTCTCTCTTTCTCTTTCTCTTTCTCTTTCTCTTTCTCTCTATCTATCTATCTCTTCATCTCTCTGTCTCTCCTTCTCCCTCTCTACCTCTCTCCCTCTCACCCTCTCTCTCTCTCTCTCTCTCTCTCTCTCTCTCTCTCTCTCTCTCTCTCTCTCTCTCTCTCTCTCTCTCTCTCTCTCTCTCTCTCTCTCTCTCTCTCTCTCTCCCTCCCTCCCCTCTCTCTCTCTCTCTCTCTCTCTCTCTCTCTCTCTCTCTCTCTCTCTCTCTCTCTCTCTCTCTCTCTCTCTCTCTCTCTCTCTCTCTCTCTCTCTCTCTCTCCTCTCTCTCTCTCTCTCTCTCTTTCTCTCTCTATCTATGTATCTATCTATCTATCTATCTATCTATCTATCTATCTATATCTATCTATCTATA
>NC_091586.1:20477538-20500038 GCF_042767895.1 Penaeus vannamei
TCTTTTTTTTTTTCCTACTCTTCCTTAATAATTTGTTGTTTGACTTCAAATGAAACTAAAGAAAAGAAGATGATCTATCATGATAATAAAAAATATGATACCGTAAATACAAAGAAAAAGGTAAATCTGTTCCACATAGGGCTCTTTTGTATTAAATTGCCATTATTTAATGTAGAAAGTAGGAAAAGGGATATTTTTACATTGGTTATCATTGTGAGACCCATATATATATATATATATATATATATATATATATATATATATATATATATATATATATATATATATATATATATTTTTTTTTTTTTTTTTTTTTTTCTTTTTCTTTCCTTTCCTTTTCCTTATTCTTTTCCTTCTCCTTTTACTTTTCCTTTGAATTAGGATTTGGTTTGCATCAGTGTAACCTAAGCATAGGTATACATATATTTATATTTGTATAGATTTTTATTATGTGTATTCCAGAAAGAAAGAAATATATATCACCACCACTTTCATAGTATGATGCTAATTTAAATGATAAAGATGATGAATAAAATAATTTTGTGCATAATAATTGTACACTGCTGTGTCCGTTTCAGTATTATATATATGTATAGCTACTATGTTAGAGTCTTATCTAATTGGATCCGGTTGTTTTGCTGCCTGCATATAACCTAAAATCTGGACACACTTGATTGGCGACTTTCCCGGGGATATGGGTTGTAGGCGGTGTGCACTCGATTCCAAGGTGTTAAATGAAAAAACATTTTATTTGAAAGAGGTATCAGTTGTTATCTTTGTTATCAAATATCTTGCACTTCCTGCAATATATTATTAGATATCTGTTTTTATCTTAAGGAGTTGCGATGCGCATATTTATGTTTCTATCAGTTTTTATCATCAGTGATATCTCTCTTTTCCCTCTCTCTTTTCTCTCTCTCTTTTTTTTTTCTCTCTCTCTCTCTCTTTTCTCTCTCTCTCTCTTTTCTCTCTCTCTCTCTTTTCTCTCTCTCTCTCTTTTCTCTCTTTCTCTTCTTTTCTCTTCCCTTCTCTCTCCCTCTCTCTTTTCTCTTCTCTTCTCTCTCTCTCTCTCTCTCTCTTTTCTCTTTTCTCTCTCTTTTCTCTCTCTCTCTCTTTTCTCTCTCTCTCTCTTTTCTCTCTCTCTCTCTTTTCTCTCTCTCTCTCTCTCTCTCTCTCTCTCTCTCTCTCTCTCTCTCTCTCTCTCTCTCTCTCTCTCTCTCTCTCTCTCTCTCTCTCTCTCTCTCTCTCTCTCTCTCTCTCTCTCTCCCTCCCCCTCGCTCCTCCCCCTCCCCCCTCCCCCACCCCCCCTCCCTCTCTCCCACTCTCCCTCCCCCTCCCCCTCTCCCTCCCTCCCTCCCTCCCTCCCTCCCCCCCTCCCTCCCCCTCCCTCCCTCTCTCCCTCCCCCTCCCTCCCCCTCTCCCCCCCTCCCTCCCTCCCTCTCTCCCTCCCTCCCTCCCTCCCTCCTCCTCCTCCCTCCCTCCCTCCCTCCCTCCCTCTCCCTCCCTCTCCTCTCCCTCTCTCTCTCCTCTCTCTCTCTCTCTCTCTCTCTCTCTCTCTCTCTCTCTCTCTCTCTCTCTCTCTCTCTCTCTCTCTCTCTCTCTCTCTCTCTCTCTCTCTCTCTCTCTCTCTCTTCTCTCTCTTTCTCTCTTTCTCTCTCTCTCTCTCTCTCTCTCTCTCTCTCTCTCTCTCTCTCTCTCTCTCTCTCTCTCTCTCTCTCTCTCTCTCTCTCTCTCTCTCTCTCTCTCCTCCCTCCCTCCCTCCCTCCCTCCCTCCCTCCCTCCCTCTCTCCCTCCCTCTCCCTCTCCCTCTCCCTCTCCCTCTCCCTCTCCCTCTCCCTCTCCCTCTCCCTCTCCCTCTCCCTCTCCCTCTCCCTCTCTCCCTCTCCCTCTTCCCCTCTCCTCCCGCCTCTCCCTCTTCCCCTCTCCTCCCCCCTCTCCCTCTCCTCCCCACTCTCCCTCTCCCCCTCTCCCTCTTCCCCTCTCCCTCTTCCCCCTCTCCCTCTCCCCCTCTCTCCCCCTCTCTCTCCACTTCTCCTCCTACCTCCTCCCTCGCCTGCTCTCCCCCTCTCTCTCCCCTTATTCCCTCCCCCTACTCACTCACTCGCCCTTTCCCTTTCCTTCTCCCTCTCTCTCTCTTTTTCTTTCTCCTTCTCTCCCTGTCTCCCTCTTTTCCTCCTACTATCTCCCCTTCTACATACCGCACACTCCAAAAAAATAATTCTCATTTATTTAGTATGTATATATATCTATGTATATGTATATATATGCGTGTGTGTCTATATATATGTATGTATATATATATATATATATATATATATATATATATATATATATATATATATATATATATATATATATATATATATATATGTACACTCACAGATAGATAGATAGGTTTAGGTAAGTTCGTGTATATATTTTTGTTTTCTTCTTCTTCTTCTTCTTTATTTTCCGAGATGTGAAAAGGATAAAGGTTTTCCTTGAAAGTTGTCATCTCCCATCTCCCTTCTCATACATCAGTCTGCACTCCGCTTTTTACTCCCATTATCTCATGATCTGAACCCAGGAAGGAAGTGCTGCAGGAAGTTCAAAGCCTCTTCTTGTTCTTTTTTTTTTCCATTTTTCCTCTTTTCTTTTCTTCTATTTTTATTTCTTTTTGTTCTCTTTTTCATTTCTTTTCTTTCTTTCTCTCTTTTGTTAACTATTCTTTTTTTTCTTCTTCTTTTTTGTCAAACCAGCACTGCACAGATCAATAAAGTTAGCTCTACATGTTCCAGATCTTAATTTGAATTCTTTTTTATTTTCTCTTCCCTTAGTCCAAGAAGTACAAACAGAGGGGAAATATGCCATCGACTCACCTGGCGCACCTATGTCAGTCGACATCCCTCCTGATGATTACAACTTGGGTGAGTTTTTGCTTTATTAAAGAATAGTATTTCCTTCATTAATATTGTTAATGCTATTGTTATTTTTTATTACTGCAATAGTTATTATTGTTAGATCCCCATATTCATGGGTACGGCTCTAGACTTCATGACATAATGGTGTGTGACATGTATATGTGTCTTGACTGGCTCTTGTGAGTAAGCTAGACTGTTGTGTAATGATTACATCACTGAAAAATCTGGCTCCGACATGATAGGAGTAAAACATAACTTTCGTATAGCAGTCATGTTATTATTTTGAAGTTTGATACTGTATATCAATTATAGTAGTTGGAATTATGTGTTTTTTTATTGATATAAATATACATCAGAATCCATTATCATAAAATGAAATAATATGAAATAATCCTATTACGTCATTGTAGATTACTCTTTATGCTGGAACGACATTTTAGTGTCATGCAGGGGAGCCAGCTTTATTTTGTGCATACTAAACAGTTGTGCTTTTGTTTAAGCCTGGCTGCATTCACTGAGGAGAAATAGTCAATTTCTTTATTGCCACATTATCTAAAAAAGAAAAAAATATGCTGCAGCCAAGCCCATAGAGAGTAGGATCATTTTATGTTTCCTATGCTCCTGATGTTTCCGTTGAGCATTTTGCTCCACACAGACCCAAATGTATTGTTCAGAATAGCACAAGGGCCCCCTGTTTTGATCTCATTCCCATTCTCTAAACAGATGATAACGAGGAGAGGTCAATGATTGAACCACGGTCGTATGAGGACCCCAAGCTGAAGGAACTCATTGGTATCCTCATTGAGTGGATTAACGACGAGCTCGCCAATGACCGCATCATTGTCAAGCACATCGAGGAGGACCTGTACGATGGGATGGTCTTCCACAAACTCATTGGTTGGTCCTCTTCTTTAGCTTATTTTTTTCAGCATTCTTCTATCTCATCCTCTTTCTGCCTATTTCTTTTATTTCTTCATCTTCTTCCATTTCTTTCTTCTATTTCTTCATCCTCTTCCACTTCTTTCTTCTGTTTCTTCATTTTCTTCTTGTTCCAATTCTTTCTTCTATTTCTTTATCTTCTTGTTCTATTTATTTTTCATTTTTCTTCATCTTCTTTTTCCTCTTTTTCTTTTTCTTTGGATTTATTTAATTATTAGTGTATCAACTTATTTCTTTAATTATCTCTCTTTTGTGTTTTAGAAATTATGTTTTTAAGGAGGTCACTTTGATGCTTCTTGGTAATGGTTGATTTTTTATTGATAGGAGTTACTTTCTATTTTATGCTATTGCTTGTTCTACATGGGGAATGCTCTTTCCTGGAAAAATATTTAACTTAATGTATAGGATTTCCATGTGTTTGTTATATTAATTTGTGTATGTATGATTGAGTATAGATATTTATCTGTATATATTTCTATATAATTTTATTTACTCAACAGAGAAGCTAACAAACAACACCCTAGATGTACAGGAAGTGACTCAAAGTGAGGAAGGCCAGAAGCAGAAATTGCGTATTGTCCTCAATGCTGCCAACCATGTATGTATATCTGTCTGTTTTGTGGCTTTGAAAGGGAGGATTATGTATGTTTTCTTCTTCTTTTTTTCTCTTCTTACTTTCATATATTTAGGTTTGGTCATATTAGGCAATTGTGTTGGCTATTTTACTACATTCTATGATATATACATTACGTACACTTTTCCTATACAATATCCCACTTTGTATTTCTTTATTTCTAAAGTGTTCATCTATGATAATTTTTACCAGACATTTTGTAGATGAGTAAATGCTTTATTTCATGCAAATACAGAAGTTTCTGATTACAAAAGCATGTGTTTTAAAGAATAACTACAACTATTTCACAGATCTTGGGTCTCAGTCGCTATGGCCCTCACAAGTGGTCAGTCGAGTCCATCCACTCCAAAAATATTGTTGCAATTCTTCACCTCCTTGTGGCATTAGCCCGCCACTTCCGTGCCCCCATCAGGCTGCCTGAAAATTGTATTATCAATGTTGTTATTGTGCAAGTGAGTATGTTTTTTCTTTTCTTTTTTTCTTCTATCAACTTAGGATTTCTTTTTCTTCTGGCCAATCATTTTTTACACCTTTTTATTATTAGTCTAAATATTATCTCATCAGATTTATGAAAAGAACAGATTGCTGCTTGCCAATAGAGAGAATAAACTTTAAAATTTTTGCCTCTCCTCACCATGCAGAAACGCGATGGGCAGCTCAATCACCGGATTGTGGCAGAAGAGCTGACAGGTACATACGACGACTTAGGTCTCAGATGCGAGAGAGATGCTTTCGACACCTTGTTCGATCATGCACCTGACAAGCTTGCTGTTGTCAAGAGGGTTAGTGTATTTAGCATGTTAGATGCTTACAAAATTGTATTTGTCATCTTAGTTTCTGTTTACAATATTAGCTGTTTATTTAGTTACTTATCTATTTTATCAATTTGCACAAATATTGCTGATGAATATTGACAGATTCAACAGGATCTGTGGTTGAGTTCTTTTCGATTTATTTTGTGTACTATTAATATAACTTAGTTTGTAAGATTACAAGTCACTCACAGTTACAAAGAACTTACACACATTTGCAGTTATTCACATCTGTTAATTTTCTTATAGTCAGTGCCTTCTTTGTGTTCAATTTCTTATTCATAGTTATTCTGAGTGTATTCTCATTCCTTTTTTTCTCTTACTTTCTTTCTTTTTAAGAATCCCTAATATCTTGAGTTTCTAGTATCTTTTCAGTCTTCTCAGTTTTATCCTTATCCTGTATTCTCATCCTAGTTTATTCTAACCAGTCTTATTCTGATGTTCTTCCCTCAGTCCCTCGTAACCTTTGTCAACAAGCAGCTGAATAAAATCAACCTCGAAGTGAGCGACATTGAGACGGAATTCAATGATGGTGTTTACCTGTGCCTCCTCATGGGCCTTCTCGAGGGGTACTTTGTCCCATTGCACCACTTCTTCCTGACACCCAAGGTGAGTGGTAACAGCTGGAATTCTGTGCCTGCTATATGGGTGCATTTGTATGGATATTAGGGTGTGCCTGTTTGAGTGGAGGAGCTGCTGTTTTTTTTTTCTTTCTTTCTTTCTTTTTCTTTCTTTTTTTCTACTGCAAATTATATTTGGAAAATATAGTAATCAAACATTATTAAGCACTTACTTTCTTTTTGCCATTTGGACAAATCAAGAAATAGAAGTTAGAGATGTTCTCATATTGACTGAAGATTCATTAAACAGCAAAGACTAAGTTACAGTATAAATAGTTCACCTGTGAAGTAATCTTCCTCTCTCTTCAGACATTTGATGAGAAGCTGCACAATGTCTCTCAGTCATTTGAATTGATGATGGATGCAGGTCTGGCTAAGCCGAAAGCAAGACCTGAGGGTAAGTAGAATTTTTTATTTTTATATAGAAAGTAAAATTCTTTTTTTGTATGTGTCAAATTGATTTACCAAAGAAATTTAATTATGTAGGGAAAATTTTAGATTTTTTTATGAATATTATATTTATGTAGCTATTTAAAGACTTAAGTTTAAATTTATAGATGCTAGAATGGCAAAATGTCAGTTATGTAAGTTTACTACATAAAAGGAAACTAAAGCTGAGAGTATACCCAGCACTACTGGGTTATTTCATATATCAGTTACCAGATACCAAAGTTCAGGTAAAGTATATCCCAACTTCTCTTTTCAGACATTGTGAATGCTGATCTCAAGTCCACTCTCCGTGTTCTTTACAACCTGTTCACACGCTACAAGAATACAAACTAAGAATAAGACGCACAAGTCCTATCCAAATCACCAGCTGAAACCTGAAATGCGACCGTCCTTCTCATTTCCTCTGGAAAGAATAATTTGGGTTTTGGTCTGTGTACTTTTGTGTAGGATGGAATGTACTCTGCTATTATGTTGTGAATGGAAGAAATGAGTAAGTAGAAAACTGAGATAGAGAAAACAGTAACTGATGATAATACAAGTGCCTCGTGGGACTCCTCAGTATAGCAATAATGAAATGGAGAAATTATTTTTTTCACCCATTCAAATAAAAAAATATACAAATCTTTTTAAATTAAATTGAATATACAGAGTTGTTCCATAACTGAAGAAGATAGTAGTATTTGTTTGATGGTTTAAGATCTGTGTTTTTTTCTTCTTTTTTTTATGTGAACATGAGAATAACATCATTTGAATTTTGTGGCAACTGCATGTAATAAACCGCGGCTTTACTTTAATTCCAGTTTTTAAAAGAAGTTCAGACTCTCATCTGAATCAGTGTTTTACAAGTCTGCATATCTCATATAACTATAAAATCTATTCTGTTTTTCGAATTAACAATAATTTATCTTTCCAAAAAGGGGCAACGTATACTGTCTTCTCAGAAGCTTTAAGTATCAGGATTACTCTCTGATACAAGGAATATTGTAATGACAGTTTTTTTCTTTCTTTCTTTTCTTTTTTCTTTTTTTTCCATACCTACATTGTTATCAGCCATTTATAATGTATTTTTGTATGCCATAGCTGTTCCTAGTAGTGGTTCCATAACAGAATCCTGCATTTAATTGTGTGGAGCATTTATTATGTTAGAATATTGTGTTCAATTCTTGAAACTAAAATCAATGTGTTCTTTTGGTTATAGAGCTTTAAGCTTACAAGGTGATCATGAAGACAGCTCTAACACTGTCATCATAACTAAAATCCTTTCTGTGTTCAAAAAGGAAAATCACATAGCTATATTTATTGGAGAACTGGAAATGTTACAGTTGTCTACTTTTGATATTGTGAAGATACTGTGTTTAGTTTAAACAGTATACAATGAGCTCATCTTTTTTGTCTAAATTGTTTTTGTGTCGATTTCTTTGATCAACCACAAAGTCATCCTTTCACTGGAATAATATACGAGAAATCAGCAATGCTAAATTTGTAAAATAGAAGCTTATCAGTAGGTTTTAGAGATAACAGGTTCTCAGAAAAATGTAAATAATTAGACACTGAAGCTTAAATTAACCTAATATACCTGAAATGCAAAAATAATACAATGTGTATTGAAAAAAGGTAAAAAAAAAAAAAAAAAAAGTCATAATGGTGCTCCTGTATTGTTCATCGTGGTTGTGAAGATGTGAGCCCCACTGGTTAATTTTCTAATTGTGTAATGAAATGTAACAGTATTTAATGTTTTATTATTAAGTGTTCTTTTGTGTATTTTCTAGACTGATTACACAAAAACATGTGTTCAGAATTTTTAGAAAGATATGGTGAATTATATGTAACATGAATTAACCAGATCACTTTCTAGAAAATTAGTTTTGAGAAGAATTTCTTTATTGGAACCATTGTATTTTACTTTGTTAAAACCATGACATATATTTTTGTCACGAAGATTCTCAGTGTTAAATGCTTGCAATATTAAAATGAACATTTGTTTCATGTATTTCTATTAATATTGTAATCTGAGATTAGCTTTTCATATATTTAAATGAAAATATAAATAGAATTGTTTTTTTTTATCAAATTATGATTTTTTGACTTGATGTTTTTGCTACTTTTGTTAAAGCTTGAGAGAAATAAGGATATACAAAAGTAATTATAAATATCTGTTTCCTGTTTGTTATTTCTTATATCATGGATTTATTCATGTTACAGCCTATAGGCCCAATATCTAGTGCCAAAGTTGTTAGTTTTAAGATTTTTTTTTTTTTTTTCTCTTCCACTCTGCCAAACCCAAATTTAAAAAAGCCGCACAAGTCCATTTATTAATGTATTATACAACTTGTTATAAAAAAAAATTAATAACATTCTTCAAACTGGTGCCTTCCTCTGCCTTTTAACAATAAAAATCCTTTAACAAAATAGCATAGTCATTATCCTTCCATCCTCATTTTTAGAGACAAGTAAAAGCAACACTGCTGCAATTTAGACCAATTATATTTTGTAATAATATTGATTACAAATGAGCGTTCCTGATATTCAATCTTATTTGAAACATATGCTATTATATCATGAATAGAGTAAGTAAGCCATCTATCAACACAATTTTTCAAAGAAAAAATGTGATAAAAGTGCAAGAAAACTTGTGTATTAACTTAATCATTCGGAATGCTCCTTAAAGGTCAATCACAGTATATTCAACATATAGTGATATGGTAAGGCTTGGGGGGAAAAGCCCCCAGGTAAGTTAAGTTCATAAAGTACTATGATAAAGGATTGTGGTGAAAAGGGTAAAAATGAATTAATAAATAGAACAAAACATGATATATGCCAGATAGTGAAATGGGTAAAGAGAGGAGTAAATAGAGTAAGAAGGCTGCTCAGGACTGACACAGCCAGCCTTTCATCCTTTCTACATGGCTCTCATACCTTACAGAGTGGACAGAAAAAGAGAAAGAAAAGGGAAGAGGGAGAAGAAAAAAACAAGCGAAATTAGTTGAGGGGAGAGCGGAGGTCCAAGGTAGGAGTAATCCCGTACATTGGGCCTCAGTCTCCATCTCCTAACCCCCTCTCCCCCAGCTGAATAAGTATAATTTCCGTATATGGTAAGACAATACTAATGAAGTAAAAACTGACAAAAAACTTACATTTATTACCTGTTATGATGCACATATAAATAATATACAAAATATTAAGTACAGTCATTGTGTATTATATACAAATACAACAGAATTAGTAGAAAACAAATGAAATCTAATAAATGTTACAGTAATGGCACTTACAGAATTATAAACTTGCAATGAACTTCATGTATATACAATTCTCAAAATTATGTATATCAGATGCTTTTTCACTGTGCCACTTCAGTCACATCCTAAATATTTCAGTATTGACCAAAATGTAAGAGTTAAGACAGTGAAATATTACTTATTAACTATTTGCAACATGTTATTTGTTTTCATTATTCCCTTGGAAAATATGACAGCTTTGAATTTTTTCTACAAAAGACTTCATGGCACATTAAAATTTTATATATTCTGGAAAAAAAAGGCTGATAACATAGGTCCTACTTACATTTAAATTTAAATTTTATACATTACGAAATATAAATGCTAAGAGTTAAATAACTATAGCAAAACAAAAATAATAAAAATAATGCCAATATTTTCATTATGCACTCATCAAAATTAATATCAATAACAACAGAATGAAAATAAAAATAAAAGCCATACAGAGACTAATCAAAGCAAAATTTACCAAATAATATAAATATTACAAAGAACTGTCTTTGTAAAAACTGTGATAATAATTACTCCACTTTGAGGGAGAGGCCAATTTTAACACAGACTTTTAAAATCTTAATTCACTGAAGAAGCAGGAAATTAATAATTGATGTACACAACTATACCACCAATACTTGAGGTAGTCATTTGTCTATCATCTTCAAGACCTGAAGTAATTTCTAAACCCAAAGATTCTTAGATAGCAAAAATACATGCCATGTCCACAATGCTTTTAGTTTATTGATTACATTTACACATAGCTGGCTCCACAAGTGCTTAGTCACCAAGAAGTCACTTGGTAGTTGTACCTATTTCACCTGTTTACCTTTTTCCTCAATTTTCAGAAAGATTCTTTTCTATTTCTTATTGCTATTTGTATTATTAACAATATCATAATTAGTGTATCAATAATAATAATAATAACAACAACAGTATTGGTATTAGTAACATTAAAAAACAAAGATTCTTCTCAAAACTCAACGAAATGGGAAATCAGGCGAAGAAGTCACGCTGGCCTACTCGTTGACTTCTTCGTCAGTGAGAGCTTGTGGAGCCATCTACATGTAAAGAAACTGCACAAAAGAAAACGGCAATGGACAGTGTGATTACCTGGCACCAATATCTTAAAAACACGAGTTGGAATAACTATCTCTCATCTTGATTCCAATGGTATGAGATGTTGCTTCCCACAATATACAAATAGATTCACTACTGAATTAGGTATTCTGTATGTCAAATATACTCCAAAATGTACCTATACAGTTTCTACTGTATTGGATATTCTGTGTACACTTTGTATTTCCTGATTTGTACTGTCTCTACTCTAAGCCATATTTTGTATGAAGATGGTATCCCCACTTCATAATTTCTTTTCTTATATCAGGTATTTAGTGCAGGTGAAAAAATTACAATTTTTGGAAAGTACTTCATATAAAAAGGGATAAAATGTCAAGAAACTCTTCCATAAAAAAAATCTGATACTGCAACAATTTGGGAGCAAAGCCTACCATACACAAGAAAAATTGTATGAGAACAATTTCTATAACTAGAATTTGACAAGCATGCATACTATGAGGACACAACTAGAAAAAGGTTTTTCAAAGTGGTAAATTTAAACTTTGCCAATAGCTTGCCTTTTATTTTGGAGTATCACCTACACAAACCTGGCTCTAATTTTTTTGTTAGGTATATTATTAACTGCATTGTTATATTTTCATGTTATATTTTCATGAGATTTACTTTTAGTTGTTGATTAGTTGTTACTGCTGTTATAATAATCCTAAACAGTCATTCACAAACCCATCTCCTACATCAGATTTTTTTCATTTCATCTGTTATATCATGACAACTCCTGCAACATAATGATAAAATCTTACTTTCCTATTTTATTACCTGTTCAATTTTTACAAGAGCTCTTAAAACACACTAGAGTATAACAAACAAACACACCAAACTTATGAGTCCATACTAGATAATATGGAAATCCTGAGACACAGGCATAACAAGGAAAAGTGAGACCTAAACCCAAAGGCTTACCAAGGACACATTGTTGTTCATCTGATTTCCTAAGTCACACTAATCTGAAGAATTTCATTTTATGTCACACCTATGAGTGGCAAGACAGTCATAAGAAGTATCCAAGGTTGTGCAAAGCTTACAAGCTGCTATTCAGTCACGAGGCAAGTCATGACAGATGTCCCTATGATGCAGAAAGTAATGTAATCCAAAGGACTTTCTTCCCCTTTTCAGCACACCAGACTTAAGATCATGGCGTCCTGGTGCTTTGTGAAGCATACTGAGGCAAAGGGAGAGGAGCAGTGGCTAACTATGTAAGAGGAAGAAATTGTGGTTGGCAAAAAAATCTAGAATCCCTGAGCATCAGCAGGCTAATGTCCCTTGATAATGTCCCTTGGCAGTACTGAGTAGGGTGGTGCCTCATGACACCCCAACTAAAGTGGATAATATCCTTATAGAAGGCAGGAATCAAGAGCTTTCAAAAGTTCATATTGTAATCCTGCAATGCAATAAATTATGAAAAACATAGACTCTACCATACTATTTGACCATAAATGACAGGGAATGGAAAATATGTTAAAAAGTATGCCAAAAGTGAGTTATATAACTTTTGACCATAGTGGTGTAACTTTCAAACTGATTTTCATCTAATAGCATTTCAAAACTCTATAGCACGATAGCATTTACACACTTGGTAGCAAAGTACTATACCAGTGACTGCAAGTGTATACATACCAAGAGTTTATCACCAAGGAAATGAAAGTAAAGAAAAGGTGATCAAAACTGTTGGGTTTAAAGTAAAAATCAGGAAAATTTTGTTTGAAAGAAGCATAAAGATCCTTTAAGTATATAGCTCTCTTAGGAAAAATTACTTGTAAAAAGAGCTATTGAAGGCAGTCAAAGGATGAGGGTAATTAACCACAAAAATAACACATATATGAAAAAAACTATCTTCTTGATAATAGCCATAGATATTCCCTATAGTATCCCAATCAAGCTGTATAAATACGAATTCAATTAAACAAACTAAAAAAACAAGATAACCCTATTACATATACCACCTGTCATTCAGATCCAAATAACCAAAACCATCTGATAACAAGCTAAGTTTTACCAACAGATTATCCACAGTCATAAATAAAAGGCATAAATAATTGGCTATACAGTAAAAAGAAAAGAAAAACCTTTCTCACACAAAGCTATCCATCTAACAAGTAGGAAGATTTCTCTTATTTCTTGGCCAGGCCTATCTGTTTCTTCAAGAACTCCATCACTTCTGGACTTTGCATGAGTTGCTGCAATAAAGATGGAAAAAAATTAGCCTATATACTGAACATCTGACACCATAATCAAAATGAGCACAATAAAGGAGACAAATGGTGAAATTGCAGTGATATGCTAGAGGAAAAGATATATGTAACTCATACCTGTGATTAATATTCTACATAACTAGGTGCTACGTAAAAGTATTACATCTCGTTGAACGAGGGGTCAATATTGTAGAGTAAGAACCAAAATCTAAATGTTGGCCACTGAATCATACCATAAATATACTGTCTTTACTTTGTGTATTTTCTACGAGAGAAAATAGTTCAAAATGGCACACACACGCATACATGCATCCAACCACCCACCCACACCTGTACCCACCCACCCACACCTAAGCCCATACACACAAACAAACACAAAATTATGTGTGCGCATGATAATATACTATTCTTTGTAAGCCTATTTTAAAACACGTTCTCTACCCATAATGATCTAAAAAGAAACCAAAAGTCTCTCACCATTTTCTTTTCTGCAAGGATCTGATCCAGAAGGGCATTGTTGAGGAGGTACTGACCACCAACTAATGTCCCACCTGCAGGAGGCAGTGAGGCAGGATAAAGCAGCTCTTCAACACCTGAAAGAGCAGAACCAATTGATTGTTTTGTATAACTGGATATTACTTTTGAAAGACTGTTCTTCTCTCGTATCTCTTTTGGAATTTTCTACTTGTCTTTGTATCTTCTTATATCTATAATGATACTATAAGACAAAGAAGCAAAAAGGTCAACCTACCTTGATTCTCAGCTAGCATTGGAATCGCAGCGTCAACGAGCTCATCCTCTTCCATCAGGTCAGGTTTGACCGAATTTCCTGATGTCTCTTCGCCACTCTTCTGCTTCTTCTTCTTCTTGCGTCCTGTGTTCCCTCCCACACTGGCTTCTCCCCTAAAGTCATCCTGTAGGCTCGTCCCTGGGGTGGCCATTGCTCCTGCATTACCCTCCAGCTGTTGGGGATGGTAGTGTGTCCGAGTATGAGTTCTGATGTTTGTTGGGTTTTGTGAACTTTCCTTCCTACCTTTATGAACTGAATAGATTTGCTGGCACTTCTTGGAATTTAGCATTTCAGGAGCTGAATGTAAAGGAGTTTATATGGAAAATAAAATATGTTTTTTCTTAATAAAGCTATTAATTTCAGCCCTTAAAATTACATTAGCAGAGAAAATTCTCTATCTCAGTGAGATGTTTTTTTACATTACAAGATACTTCAAATTGTTTCAAAAAGTTCTTTATCATTAGTTTTGAAAAAACAGATGCTATACTTCCGTTAAATGAAGCTCTAGCCAATATTCAAATAACATATAAATATCACATATTACCTAATTTGATCATAAGGACAAATTTAACTATGTTTCCCTTTCTGTGTATTTGTCAACTCAAAAGAGAATTCCATAGAGCAGAAGCTGAGAAACAGATCATCAGTAACTATATTCTACACTGCCACCTAATATGCTTCTTCACACAGTTTCATTATATGAATAATCTGGATTATGTTTCAACAAAAGCTAGATACAAGCACAAAAATGTCACTCCTATTTTCACACTTTTGACCTAAATGGGTTCTACAAAACAATATCACAACTATAAAAAATCTGTCCATAAAAAATTATGTACATAAAAAATTTACATTTCTATCAACAAGCTATTGAGGCAACAGTCATCTCTAACAACACACAAACTTTCTCACTGGGGTATCAGGTTTCATTGGGCCATGACCAAAGCAAGCACAGCTGGTAAATGTCCTTCATGACAACCACAGATGGCAAATTCCTTTCATGACAAGCACAGATTTTTTACATCTTTCAGGATATGAACAGATGGTACATCATTTTTAAATGGTTGGCATCAATAACAGAGATTTTTTTGTCAAATACATTCTGCAGAACTGAATGTTTGACAAATATACACAAAAATGCTAATTACCATTATACAGGAGAGAAAAAATCAATAAAATAAAACAAAATACTCCTTGGTGTGCATACTCTTCTCCTCTTTTAAAAAATGCATATTTATTCACAGCAGTTGCGCCTCCATTCGATCATATTTGCAGATAACTCTGAGGTGCAAGAAGCACACATGATCATAACGCTATATAGCTACTTTTAAAAATTAAGCAAAATCAAGTTATACAAATAATCTAATTGAATTTAGAAGGATAACTACAAAACTCATTCTACTCTACTTGATTCTTGTCAAGTTTAGTATGATAGTGATTTGCCATAAAATACAGCATGAATAGCATAAACTCCATATATTCTTAATATAACGAGGAATTTAAAGTCCTGCTTTTCTGATTTCTTAATCAGACACAGTAAAATAGGAGATTCCCATATCTTAATTATTCCTAATCTTAGGTGACAACATAAAAACTTTTAACAAATTTATAACTATTCTGAAGCAAATTATGCAGGAAATAAATCTGCACTAATTATATTCTATTAGTTAATACAATAAGCACTAACTTACTTCTCTCTAGTGTTCTGGAGAAGTAAAAACTTTAAAGCTCAATACCAACTACTATTGTTTAAAAATGTATCAATCATAGACTCAATTTCTTTTTATCATGTTATGGGATATTCAAAATATCTAGGCTTGGCCTTATCAAAACTTTACTTTCACAATCTCTTGCAATGTGTATTACAAGTCATATATCTTGTTAAACCTGAAGTAACTACATTTTACATACCTAACTTATGGTAAGTTTCTATAATCACATTTCACTTATAATTACTTTAATAGTACTACTCCACATTCACTCATTAACAAAAGAGAGGAAGAACTGAAAAAGTCACATTATCCCTTTGACATCATCAGATTTACAAGTTATCAAATCTGTCATTTCAAGATCTGAGGGCACTACCAGTCAATAAACAACAAAGCTTGACTTAAACTTACTTGTCCAGATGAGGAGTGTGTCTGGCCTATGAAGGTCACAGCAGTGTTAATGGTCTGTGTGGCAGGAACGGCTGTTGATGCCGAACCAAAGTGTTGAGAGGGATTACCCTGATCAAAAACGTCCCCTTGCGCCTTTGAAGGGTAACCCTCCATGACACGCTTGAGGAGGCTATGGGCCGTTTCTCACGTAAGACGCATTGCTCACGTCTGTAAAACTCATTGGTAAATCTGGAAAGAGAGAAATAGATGAAATTAAATCTAAAATGAGACATACAAACCTAGATGAACTAAGGTAAACTAGCTAGATTGATATATAAAAATATCATTAAAAAGGAAGACATTTCCTAAAGAGGAGAACATCCTCTCTAATACATGGACCTGTACAAGAAGCCATTACCAAAAGTTACAATCCCTTTGCAAATAACAACCACTCTTACTTGGAGTAATGGTTTCCAAACATAGAACTATAGCAAGATTTTGATTTTAAAAAACACAAAAAATCTTGCAGCCGGTAAGAATGTACATCAACTCCTCCCTGTTATTCCCCGTACTTATTTATGATGGTAATGATGAACAAAACCTGTACTAATGACCTATAGGATCTGTTGGTCAAGTATATGCATCATTTAATGTTTACCTTCCTTGTTCTGTTTCACCCAACTTATGTGTATGTGTATGTATGTACTGTACATCCACAGAATAAATATTAGGTACATAAGCATATGCAAATGTAAATATAAACAAGTGTGTGTGTGTGTGTGTGTGTGTGTGTGTGTGTGTGTGTGTGTGTGTGTGTGTGTGTGTGTGTGTGTGTGTGTGTGTGTGTGTGTGTGTGTGTGTGTGTGTGTGAGTGTGAGTGTGAGTGTGAGTGTGAGTGTGAGTGTGAGTGTGAGTGTGAGTGTGAGTGAGAGTGAGTGAGTGAGTGAGTGAGTGAGTGAGTGAGTGAGTGAGTGTGTGTGTGTGTGAGTATGCATGTGTGTGTGCATGAGTGTGTGAGTGTGTGAGTGTGTGTGTGTTTAAGTGAGTGAGTGGGTGGGTGTTTGAGTGAGTGAGTGAGTGAGTGAGTGAGTGAGTGAGTGAGTGAGTGAGTGAGTGAGTGAGTGAGTGAGTGAGTGAGTGAGTGATTGATTGATTGATTGATTGAGTGAGTGAGTGAGTGAGTGAGTGAATGAATGTGAGTGTAAGTGAGTGAATGAGTGTAAGTGAGTGAATGAGTGTAAGTGAGTGAATGAGTGTGAGGGAGGGAGTGAATGAGTGTGTGAGTGAATGAGTGTGAGTGAGTGATATTGAAAGTGAAATGGAGAGTGAGTAGGCGAGAGAAGAGTGAAGGTGACGTGAAAGTGAAGGTGGAAATGAGAGAGAGGAGGGTGAGAGTGAAGGTGAAGTGAAAGTGAAAATGATAGCGAGAGTAACAATGAGCATGACTGATTAAGAGTCATCCCATTCTTCCTCTAAAATGCATATATAAAAAAATAAAAATTACGAAAACGTCTCTTGTACCCACTATCTCAAAATTATTCCAACAACGAAACAAGTCTTTATTAGGCAAGAAAATACCTAAAACAAGCTTTCAAACCGTCCCAGCGACACCTGCCTGACCTCCCCGCCCTAGCAACTCGCACTTCCGCAACGCTGAAAGCCAAACAATAACCACAGAATGAGAGAAAATTACAATAACACAATAACAAATAACAATAACAATGACCTCATCCCCACACACGCCCATTGTTTACTACCCCCACTCAACTCGCCTCATATTATTCATTTCCAGCCTTCGACATTACCCAAACTATTAATAATCACATAAAAGAGGACACCATCTCCCTCTCTCATCAAATTACCGCTCTAAATGAGGCTGTCCGTGCAGAAAAGAGACGAAAATAAGGAAGTCTTCAGGATATCCGCAAACAATAACAAGTAGGAGACTGGAGATCCGGGTTGCGTAGTGATAGGTTTGTATATCCTATTAGGCTTTGGTGTTTTATTTCTATGTGTTGAGGATATATTTCCTGAAGTTATATTAAAATTTAATGGTGTTTACAGACATTAATAAGAAAAGAAGTCATATACATTAGTAATCTTCAGTGTGACCTGTATATACGCAAAAGTCTGGGTCACATAGTAGTGAAATTAGGCGTTTTTTACATTACGTGTTTGACACTGAACAATTTATATCTAATATTCGTAATGTTTGATATAAACTAATCAGTTATTATTCTCTTCTATCCTCTATAGAATTACCATCCTCATTACTGCTCGACAGCCCGACCCGGATTTAAGTCAGATCTGAATGAGAGAGTGACAAGATGGCGCCGATGTCAGGTACTCGAGTCCGTTGAAAAAGGATGACTTTTCGATGAAATTTTCGCCCCGGGAGTCATCCCTGTTGCGAATCCTATGACCAGGAATATTACTTGTGCACAACAGAGTGGTGGTGATTATTTTACTCGTGAGAAAAGAGGCAAGAGGGAGAAAATGGCGATAGTGATAGTGGTGGGTGTGTTTTGGCGGAGAAAACGCTTTGGAAAAGGATGTAACGATGAAGCTTGATCATGTATTTTCCACCCCTTTCTTCTCTTTAAAACCCCGAACTTGCATTATGAATCTCACCTTCCTTCGCATATCCACACTCACTTTAATGCCCCTCTCTCTTTGGATCCGCGTTACCAAACAATCTTAATTGGATCCCATAGTTCGTTATTTACAATCTCCGATCCGTGGTTTTCCTCCCGAATCCGTGTTTTCTCGCCTCTCCCCCCGTTCCCCTCGCCCTCGATGGCTTTCGGGAGTTGGATAGTGGCAAATATCGCCTTAGTGAAAAGGAAAAGGACAGGGAATGGAAACAGGTGGTTGAAATGGAGTGAGAAATGACTTTGTTATTGTTGTTTGTTTGTTTGTTTGTTTCATTTGTGTTTACTGTTTACTATATGTGTTGGAATTTTGTGAGTGGTGATGTTAGTGCTTTTGATTTTGTTGTTTTATTGTTTTCATTATTTTTACCATTTGTTATTTAATGTAGTTTGTTATTCTTTTAGTTTCTTTGTGCACTTTTTGTGGCATTGCGGTTCACATTTAACTTGAGTATCACATTTTCAGTCATTAATCTGAAGTGTAAATTATGAATTATTGGGTAAATTACTCTTTCTAATTATATGTATTTTTTCTGTCTCAGTAGAAGAGATGCAAAATTGCACCAATTAACCTGACATGGCTCTGTAACGAGAACTTGATTTATGATTATATCATTTGTCTAATACCCATACTGCCTTGAAATTCTCATGATGAAGGCCTATAGTCTGAAATTAGACATTATAATGGTCTCTCCTTCAGTTACAATGAGTCCCACTATACTGAATGACATTGTGCCAGACAGCGTAGTTGTATATTTAGAACAGGCTGCCGGTACAAACATCCGGTACCAACAGCAGGCATACGAATACGGTATGCCTTATTAGTAACTCCCGCTCCTTCATCTCAAACACACCTTGAATATATATATTCTTTGCAAGTTAGAGCTTAAAGTGGTTCCTTATTTAACAATTCCCAGGAAGATATGTAATGCTACCTCACGTATAAAAAGAAGGTTTCCTGGCTTTTGTGGGAGGATCAGTTTGCCAGAGGCCATTCGCAGGAATGTGTACTTCCTTCCCTACCTGGCAACTTGGGGTAGGTTCAAGCAAGAGCCCTATTAGTGGCTCATGCTAAGGCAAACCTGGAGGAGGATTTAAATGAACTTGAAGATATTGTGAAGAATGAAAAATAGTGGATTTTGTTATTATTATAATTGTTATTAATATTATTATTAATATTATAATTATTATTATAAATATTATTATTATTATTATTATTATTATTGATATTGTTATCAATATCATCATTCATAGTAGTCCAAGTAATACTGGATTCTCACCCCCTGCTTCCCCCTCCCCCCCCCCTCTCTCTCTCTCTCTCTCTCTCTCTCTCTCTCTCTCTGTCTCTCTCTCTCTCTCTCTCTCTCTCTCTCTCTCTCTCTCTCTCTCTCTTTCTCTCTCTCTCTCTCTCTCTCTCTCTCTCTCTCTCTCTCTCTCTCTCTCTCTCCTCTCTCTCTCTCTCTTTTCTACTCCCCCTCTCTCTCTATCTGTCTATCTGTCTATCTCTATCTCTGTCTCTCTCTCTCTCTCTCTCTCTCTCTCTCTCTCTCTCCCTCTCTCCCTCTCTCTCTCTCTCTCTCTCTCTCTCTCTCTCCCTCTCTCTCTCTCTCTCTCCCTCTCTCCCTCTCTCCTCTCTCTCTCTCTCTCTCTCTCTCTCTCTCTCTCTCTCTCTCTCCCTCTCTCTCTCTCTCTCTCTCTCTCTCTCTCTCTCCCTCTCTCTCTCTCTCCCCCCCCCTCCCTCTCTCCCTCCCTCCCCCCTCTCTCTCTCTCTCTCTCTCTCTCTCTCTCTCTCTCTCTCTCTCTCTCTCTCTCCTCTCTCTCTCTCTCTCTCTCTCTCTCTCTCTCTCTCTCTCTCTCTCTCTCTCTCTCTCTCTCTCTCCCTCTCTCTCTCTCCTCCCTCCCTCCCTCCCTCTCTCTCTCCCTCCCTCCCTCTCTCTCTCCCTCCCTCCTCTCTCTCTCTCCCTCCTCCTCCCCCTCTCTCCCTCCCTGTCTCTCTCCCCCTCCCCCTTCTCTCTCCCTCCCTCCCTCCCTCCCTCTCTCCCCCTCCCTCCCTCACTCCCTCACTCCCCCCTCTCCCTTCTTTTCCTCCATCTATCTCCTCTTCCACATTCCCTTCATTCCAAAGATATTAGTTTATTTAGTTTATTTATAGTTTTTTATTTTTGCTGAAATTGCAAATTCTTAAGAAAATATTATGTACATGTATGTTGTCTTTTTGGTGTTGCTCTGTATTTATAATATTTTTTCATTCTTAGTGTCCAGTGACATACACTTCCTTTGGCGCATTACTTAGAATTGGCAGGTTAATTATATATTTCCTTATGGTGACAGAGATATAGTATATGGTAGTATTATATTTGTTTTTATAAAGACATTTGGAGGTAAGATAGGGTAGGTCTAGTACAAGTTTCTGTCTGTAGTTCTTTTTACTGAATTCTGTAATGATGTACTTATATTTTATTTTTATGGTGATTATTTTATCTCATTATCTTTATATGTATTGATAATGGTAGATATGGTATTCAGACGTACATATAGCAGTGTATTTTTATCAGGAAGAGATGAAATTATAGTCTGAAACTGATAAGATTAGAGTTTTCTCACAGATAGCAAAGGGTGATTTGTTAGATAATTCCACTTGCTATCGTTATGTTTAGGCATAGATGTTAACAAAAAATATTCCGGAGCAGAGGACTACAAGGTAATGAATATCGTAACTGCTTTAGCTTGTACTGAAGATATGTGCTGTATATTTATAACCTTAATACTCCCTGCCTGTCATTTACTTTGTTGTCAAGAAATTACAAGAAAAATGAGGTAAAGGAAATTGCAACAAACAGTCCAAATTCAAATTGGTGATTATCAGTTTTCATTTACATTCTTATCATATGGTGTTTCAGGTTGGGGTGCTTACTGGTTATGTAGTTAGTATAGCGATTGAAGTCTGATATTTGCCATAATGAGCCTAGGCATTTCTTATTTCTTTTTTTTTCTGATATTTTTCTCTTATTTTTTACTTGTTCTGTCTGTTGAGGCTACATTCATCTTCTGAATATAGTGTGTATAGCCCTACATTTTGTTTGTATAGGCCTAGAACACTAACTTGTACAAGATCATATGCATTTCACAGTGTTACTTTACGGTGTCATTTTAACCCCCAGTAATCTCTGTCCCTATAGCCTAAGTGTCACATGTGTCCAACTTGATTAGTGGTGCTGTGGACACTGTGCTGTATGGCATGTGGTACAGTTTGTGCATTGATAGGGTATGATGCCTTGCAATAGTGTAGGTCTAGTTTCAGTTATGTTAGGTGTTGTTTTGTTTTTCTTGTTGTGGCAGAATGTGAAATATGGAGAGAGAGTGAGTGAGTTTGCATGTGTGAGAGAGAATGAATGTGTATGTGCATGGGTGTGTTTGTTTGTTTATAGATTCAGTTAGAGTTATTGGAAGTAGTTTTCAGACTTTAGGGGTTTCTTTCTGCATAGTTTTTGAGGAATTCTTGAGGAGTGATTAGGCCTATCTTACAAATATCTTTGAGGTGTCTGATGCATATGTTAGTAATTGTTATTATTATTCATATTGTTATTATTGTTTTGGTAATATTAATGTTATCATTATTGTTGTTATAACTGGGGAAATATTCCAGAACTGACTTGGCTTCGGTTAAAACTACAGTGGTGGCCTGGAATGAACTCTTGTATGATGTTCTTTTATGGAGAAGAAATATCTACACATGTATAAACACTTGTATCTATAAATATACGGATAGATATTTATAAGATAGTGATTAAATTTGTTATATTTGTTTCAACCAATAGCAAAAGTAAAAATGCAACTTTGATTTTTATTCCATTAACTTTGTTTTTAATCAGATTGCAAATTGTAGATAGTTAGTGTAATTATACTTGTATGCTGCACAAAAAAGAAGAAGCATAAGGGAGTGAACACAAGAGGAATCATGAAGGTGTCTGTATGTGCAGGTGTCTCCCCCCTCGACACACTCCCACTCC
>NC_091586.1:20507538-20535038 GCF_042767895.1 Penaeus vannamei
TACCGTCTTTTTGGTAGTCTATGGGAGGTGAGGGTGCCAGGAGATCCTCCTTCCAATGCTGCCAGAAGTTCACAGTTATGTTTTGTATTGCACATTTATAAGGGTGATGAGCAGGTCTTGAAAAGGGTACTTAATTAGTACCATCTATACCATCTATAAGTTCTTTCACATTGTTGTGTGTTGGTTGAGGTAAAATGTTCTGAAAATTTGTGCCCATTGCTTCTTTTACAACATTTCTTGATTGGCTTCCTTTAGAATATCTTCATCTCATCCATTACAAACTCATTACAGGTGATGGCTCAGACACAGCACAGACTAGAGACTCCGCAGGACTACATCGAGTACCTGAAGCGTGACGACCTCAGCGTCAAGTCCATCTTCAAGAATCTGGAGAGCCTACAGGTGGCACTGCGGAGCAACAAGATCCAGTGGGTGCAAGAGTTTGCGCAGAAGGGTCTCAAGTGCCTATTATCCATCCTGAATGAGTGCTACAGGAGGTAAGAGATGTATTTTTGCATTTAGCTTCATTGTCACTTGTTTGGATAATTATTGTTATTATTTTGTCTAGACTTTTTTTTTTCATAGAGTTCCCACATGTTTTTTTTTTTTTTTTTTTTTTTTTTTTTTTTTTTTTTTTTTTTTTTTTTCTGCATGTAGCTGAAGCCTAGTGGCCGAAGTGAAGCCTGAGCGAGATTTTTAGACATTAATAAAAAAAAATGCGAATTGATAAAAGTATATAAAGGTATCCATTGTTGATAAGGTAGTTATTGGTTGTCCCATGGAAATTCAGGAGGAGGTAATCATTATTTTCAGTGATTAGTTACAATAAACCCAAGGAAATTGATAGACATTGCTCTCTCTTATGGCTTTTAGAGGATTTAATGTAGTTTGTATCCCTGTTGGACATCCATAGAATTCCTGAACCCTTTGAACAGTTGTGCATGAGGTATGATTTGAAACTAGTGTTGTCTTCTAGCTTACATTTCCTGATTATAGTAGAATTAAAGTGAGTGAATAAATTTTCTGTTGTCATTATATATTTTTTATGAAGCAGTCTTTGTTTTTCCTCCTTATTTGTTTGAGAGGTAATCCAATTTCATTGTTAATTCACTTTTTGTACAAAACCTTAATAGATTAATTACTAACAATTTTATTTTGGAATCTTTGCTGTCAAATCAATATATGCTGCTTAAGTAATGGAATTTTAATTTGCCCATGAAGATATGCTGTTGCTGTAGTGAATATATTTTACACAGAACGTATTTGAAATATTTTGTAAGATTAAAAGAGTCTTTTTAAAACTACTTTCATCTCAATAGTATTTCACTTATCTCTTGAAAAGGAATACACACACTTGCAGACACCCTAAGGCACTCAGTATGGGAATAGAACTTGGAAATCACATGTCTCTGACCTTCAAATGACCCAAAAAGACAAAATGATAGTTTTTCTCTAAATACATTGCCCATGTATTGATATCATTTTAACAAGCAGTTGCTATATATGGATGAAGGTGCACCAAGTATTATTTGACCATTTCACTTTTTTTATTAGATTCTCTGATTTCTTGGGGATAATGCTGCACCACAATTTTGTATACATAGATAAGTCTGTGAAGCACAAATGAAAATTTTTGGGTTGCTTCTCTCTTCCCTCGTTGTGAAGGATAGTATGACATTCATGGCAGGTCCATTGTGATTTTAGTTGTATATTTCATGTACACAGAGAAGGCTCTAGAAGAGCATAATCACTGAGTCAGTTACCAGTCCTACCTATTTTACCTGTTTACCCCTGTTTAAGATGATGATTTTTCTATTATTATTATTTTTTTTTAGTAACTATTATAGTCAGATGTCTTTGATAATTTTGATACTATCCACATTAATGGCATCAGAAAAAACACAAAAAATCAAGAAATAGGGAAATGTGGTGAGGTCATGTAGACTTTGCTAATTGTCTTATTGTTGGCTAAGCAATCTTTGTGCAACAGAATTCACAAAAACTACAGTGGACAGTACAAGTACCCATTACCAATGAGACAATATGTGAAAATGTTCTACAGTATTTGTAGTAGGGTCAGGGTGTGCAAATGTTGTACTTTTATTTCATAGTTTCATTTCACACACACACACCTTGTCTGCAAGTCAGTGGTAGTTTACATCCATCTTTATAGTTGATTTATGGGAGTAATAATATGATATGATAGAGTAGCGGTGAGTCTTCTAAAGAATTTTATGATATAAGTATTTACAGCAGCAGTTATTATGAGACTTGATGCTGTTTGTCTCTTGAAGGTCACATTACATTGCAACAAGAACATCATATTCAGGGTTGTTCACATTTTAAGGGTTAGAATACTATATATATATATTTTTTTTGCTATCCTTATGTAGAGTATGGTTGACTTTATGATGGGATACATGGGGCTATCATTTCTAAATGCATTGGACCTTGCAGCAATTCTTATCTTAGACTTTGGTCAACATTTTCTCCCCTTTTACACTTTTAGATTCTGTTGTGTTAAAGCATCTATGGAAGATATAAATCTGGGTCTTGTTGACACACACAAAGATTCTAGTAGCAACATTCTTTGGATTTTCTCTCTATTTGGCTTTTATTCTCATCGTCCTTAACCCACTTTTTAGTCTGATATCTCTTTTAATCTTTCTTTACACCCTTTCCAATAACATAACATGTAAATCGTTATGGATACACTTGTGAACATAAGACTCAACACTTGAAGTTTGCCCCTACTTTAAGTTTGTATGACATATTTTAATGGAAAGTGAATGTACTATTGGCGATTTCCCAAACTTTGTTTTGTTTAATAGATTTTTCGAATAAAAGAAGCAAAACAATTAAGATAGTATGCGTATTACCTTTTTTTTCTAGTAATTTCGGTTTGCCAATTCTGGTCACAAAGAGGGGGCACAGTTTATATTTCATAATAGCAGCAAACGCCCCATTCATTTGTGTCCGAAAAATTTATCAAGGCCACACATAGTAAAGAGCGTTCACAAGTTATATTCATTCGTCTGTTAAAAGAAAAGAAAATCTCATAGTATGTACCTCGGTCATCTTTCCAATTAATCTGTTTATTATTCTTTAAGCATGTCTCTTCTGCCTGATGTATTTTCCATCACTAACTTTAGATTTTTTTTCTCTGTTACCTCTGCTGACAACTTTACTGTAGTGCGCAAGAAGGGTGAGTAAAATAAAGGTCACAATTTGTAGTGCATAACTTTTTTTTTATTATATATATTTTATTTCTACCAGGCTCATTGAGGAATATCAGGACACACTAGCATGTCAGGAGAAAATTAGAGCAAAATTAGTAACTTTAGTGTTTAGAACCAGTTTCGCTGAGAGCACACTTGGCCTTCCAGTTTTGTTTTCATTAGTGTATGTTCCTTTCCTTCTGTCAGTAGTTTTTAATCTACATTTTCTTGAATTGGTACTGCCATTTCTTCTAGGCCATATCTCATTGAGCTTGGTACGAGAATGTAGCTTACCGTAGAATAGTTCCCGCTTTTATTGTGATAAGGATCCTGGAGTTTGTGACAGGTAGGAGACAAAGCTATACCCTAGAGGTGTTTGGCGAATGTCAGGCAGCTGTCTGGAAGTTTTAACAAGGTGATTGTAACCCTGCCAAAGTTGTTGATGGTGGAATTTATGTGGTGAGAAACTGTTTGCCGGAGGGAGCTGATTTTCATATATGTATAATTGGCTTTACTTTGTATGTTTCTAGTCTTTGTGGTATTAACAGCTTTCAGGTTTCAGGATGTTATTTTCATGGGGCATAAACAGTCCTAAATCAGTCTGTCTCTCCTCTCAGTCTTTTCTCTCCCTCCCTCCCTCCCTCCCTCCCTCTTGCCCTCCCTCCCTCCCCCTCTCTCTCTCTCTCTCCCCCTCTCTCCCCCTCTCTCTCTCTCCCTCTCTCCCCCTCTCTCTCTCTCCCTCTCTCCCCCTCTCTCTCTCTCCCCCTCTCTCTCTCTCCCCCTCTCTCTATCTCCCCCTCTCTCTCTCTCCCCCTCTCTCTCTCTCCCCCTCTCTCTCTCTCCCCCTCTCTCTCTCTCTCTCTCTCTCTCTCTCTCTCTCTCTCTCTCTCTCTCTCTCTCTCTCTCTCTCTCTCTCTCTCTCTCTCTCTCTCTCTCTCTCTCTCTCTCTCTCTCTCTCTCTCCCCCTCTCTCTCTCTCTCCCTTTCCCCCTCTCTCTCTCTTTCCCTTCCCCTCTCTCCCCCCCCCTCTCCCCCTCCCTCTCTTTCTCTCTTTCTCTCCGTCTCTCTTTCTCTCTTTCTCACTTTCTCACTTTCTCTTTCCTTCCCCTCTTGAATAATTTTTTGGCTCTTTCAGTGTATCATGTATGTCGCTTGATTGAAATAAAGGCTGAATGTCTTGCTCATTCAAGAACTTTGGCAGTTCAGACTTAAAAGTTGGTCAAATTGCATGATGTGCCAAAGTTTGCAGGATTGCAAGATTTCAAGGTGTATTGTAGCATTGTGATAGGTAAAGAGAGACTGGTGTATATTTTCTGTAAAGATTTAAAGGGAGAGTTACATTTTTGGTGACTGAATTGGTGGGAGATAATAAATGGCAAAAGTCTTGCAGTTTGACCATTCTGGTTACTTTTTTAGTACCTTATTATTCAAGATGATTGATTAAGTACTAAAAGATTGTTGTTTTTTTATATAGATTTGATATCTTATAGTGTGCAAATTCAAAGAATTCCTCTTATTAGTGTATTTTATTGCCTATGTTTTTTCAATCTTTGTTAGTCAAATATAGTTTTTACTGTTTTTATAATGCCAATTACTTTTACTTTTACTTCTAAGTAAGCCATCCCTGACAGTGCTCTTTTGATTGCAGTGGCAATAATAACCGTCAGTGGGACAATGTGCAGTATGAAGCCATCAAGTGCCTCAAGGTTATCTGCAACAACATTGTGGGCATTAAGGAGTTCTTCAGACAACCAGAAGGCTTCACCCTCCTGGCACAGTCCCTCAACCCCTCAAAGCCCAATATCATGCTGGAGGTCTTGAGACTCCTCTGCAGTTTCTGCCTCCCCATCTGGCAGCAAGATGGGCTGGATGGGCACAGAGAAGTCTTGGATGCCATCACTATTGTGGGAGAGCTCAAGAAGCAGGAGAGGTTTACACCCATCATCATGGGGCTGGGCATGCAAGGCAATGACCCCTTAAGGCTCAGCTGCCTTTCGCTCATCAATGCCATCATCAACTTTGTGCCCGATGATAACCTTGACTTCCGGATGCACTTGAGGAATGAGTTCATGAGGATGGGCCTGCAGGACCTCTTAGAGATTCTAATGAGCAGCGAGCATAGTGACATGAAGACGCAGCTGGAGGTGTTTAACAACTCGAGGAAGGAGGACTTTGAGGACTGGCAAGACCGCTTCTTCACACATGTGGATGAGATGGAGGATTTAGGACGCTGTTTTGAGATTGTCAGGCAGCAAGTACAAGACTCCAACTGCGAGATGCCTCTTCTGTCCATCTTGCAGCACCTTGCCTTTATCAGGGATGATGAGAATGTCAGACCAGCCTACTTTAAGTTAATAGAGGAGTGCATTTCACAGATTGTCCTACACAGAAATGGGTGTGACCCAGATTTCCGAGCCACAAAAAGGTTTGAGATAAAGCTAGATAACCTTCTAGACCAATTCAAAGAAGAGACACGTAACAAAAATGAAAAGCTAGCATCAGAGTACCAGATACAGTTAGAAGAAGCTCTTACCAAAAATCAGAAGCTAGAGGCTGAACTGTCACTCGTCAAGAGTCGCTATGAAGAGGCCCTGAAACACGGTGGAGATCCAGGTAAAAAGGGTGGATTACCAACTGTTCCTGGTTTAGAGCAGATGGTAGGTGGTGGACCTCCTCCACCTCCCATGCCTGGAGGTGGTCCTCCACCACCTCCACCTCCACCTGGAATGGGAGGACCACCTCCTCCACCACCACCTCCAGGTATGGGTGGTCCTCCACCACCTCCACCTCTACCAGGGATGGGAGGACCACCTCCTCCGCCACCACTGCCAGGTATGGGTGGTCCTCCCCCTCCTCCTCCGCCTCCAGGTGGTCCCCCAGGTCCCCCTCCTCCTCCAGGAATGGGTCCACCTCCACCTCCAGGCATGCCTGCAATGAGACCGCCAGTAGAGTCCCTGCCATACGGCATGACACTAAGGAAAACAATAAAGCCACCTGCCCAAACAAAACGGCTCCAGTGGAACAAAGTGACACCAAACAAGATGAGCGAAAACAGTTTATGGGTTCGTCTCAACAAGAAGGACATCAAGGTCAAGCAGGACGTGTTGAAGGACCTCAGCGAAAGGTTTGCTGTGAAGCAGGTGAAAAAGAAGAATGTGGAGCAGGTGGAAAAGGCCACGAAGAAGGACAAGGAGCTGCGTGTGCTGGACCAGAAGACCAACCAGAACCTGTCCATTGCCCTCCGAGGTCAGTTCAAGCATATGAGTCTGGACGATATTCGGCTGGCCATCCTACAGTGCGACGAGTCCATCCTCTGTGTGGACTCCACTGGTGCACCAGACTCATCTACACTGCAGACACTGATCGTGGCCATGCCAGATCACGAGATCATCAAAAAGCTCACATCACTGGAGGACCCAGAAGAAGACCTTGCAGAGGGTGAACGCTTCGTACACAGAATAGGCAAAATCAAGAAGCTGATTCCACTCCTCAAAAACATGGCCTTCAAGACAGATTATCCATCCTTAGTCAAGGAAACCCGGCTGGACATCGTGAACACCAAAGCTGCCCTGGATGAGCTCATCAACTCCAAGAAGTTTGAGAGGGTGTTGTCTTATATCCTGGAGTTCGGTAATGTTCTGAATGCGGGCTCCAGAAATGCTGACACCCTAGGGTTCGACATCAGTTTCCTGCCCAAGTTGTCAAACACAAAGAATGCAGATGGCCACACTTTACTGCATTACTTGGCAGAGACATTGATGAAGGAGGAACCTGAAAGTGCAGACTTTGAAGATGGCCTCTTGCATTTCTCTGATGCAGAAAGAGTCAACGTGGAGGCAGTTAAGGCCAATATCGCAAAGATGAAGAAGGAGATCAAGAACATTGGCAACGATCTGCAGAGGCACACGAAACAAGACCCAGAAGACAAGTATGTGATATTTTGCAAAGTATACACTGAATACACTTTTCAAATTAATTTTTTCATTTATCAAGACATTTATACTTGGAACTACATTGTCTGCCAGGTCATTATAACAGAATGGGGCATTGCTTGGTATGTAGAAAGAATATGTCAGCTGTTTCTTTTATTGAAGTGAGCATCCCCCTCCCTCCCTCCCACCCTTTTACATAGTGAGGAAGCAAGGTTTTACCCCCTCACTCTACTTCTCCATTCAGTGTAATGTTTGCTCTCTGACATGAGCTTGCTAGACCAAAGCTTTTGTGCTTGTTATTGCATTCAGCTCTCTAGATGAATGTTAATTACAAGCAGTATAAACACAAATTGCATGCTGGCACAGTTTGAAGTATTTCTCACCTGTTCTTTTTACTTTATTATTATTTATTGTAAGCAGGATAGATGACCTAATCAATCTTTATTAGGTTTTGAAACCCACCACATGATCTAAATATTTTGATGAGTAAAGAGTAAATTAGTAAACAAACAAAAAATCCATGTTGTATCATATAATGCGTAATCTGTTACTTAATTGAATTTATTGTTAATATCAAGGATATTGGAGATGTAAAAGTTTTCTTGATGTTATTTGTATTACCACAAAAAGTGTACAACAAGTTGGATTATCATTACTGGTATTAGTAGTAATGTCATTATTACTTTCTCAATTATAATTACATTTGGTATTATTATTTTTATCTTGATTATTATTAGTAGTATGTTTGTTTGTACATGGGTGTGTACCCCTTGTACATATACTTAATTGTTTATTATCAATATCATCATTATTATTAATAATATTATTATCATTATCATTGTTATTATTATTATTATTATTATTATTGCTTGTACCACTGCCTTATATTCTTCACTCACTCATTGTTTGAGTAAATGTGCTTGCACCAGCCAGAGGTACTGTGCAGTACTTGGTATTACTGACTGACCTCTCCAACCCTTTCCACTTGCACCGTGACATAGACTGACAGAGCCATGGAAAATCTCTTCTAGGTTTAAAGAGAAGTTTGAGGAATTCCACCGGACAGCTGAAGAGGATGTGTCTCTTTTGGAGACCGAGTTTGACATGATGCAGAAGAGGTTCGTGCAGGTGTCAGACCTCTTCACCTTTGAGGTCAACAAGTACTCGCAGGAGGACTTCTTCAGGGACATCAACGAGTTTATTGCTTTATATAAAGTGAGTCCATTGGTGCCTCTTTTCTCTTCTTATTCGTCTTCTTTGTCATACAACTTTCTCTTACCCTATTTATTATTTGTTTTTAGGTAGCCAAAAGGTGTGGTAAGGTAGTTTGATATTTCTCTGCATTTTTAATATAATAGTTTTCTTTCATTATTATTTATATTTAGATATATATATACTTTACTGTTATATCTTACAGTATGATTTTCATCATTTGCTAACAGACATGATATTAACCTGTGATAGGGATAGTTACCTTTTTTTTTTTTTTTTTTTTTTTTTCTCTCTCTCTCTCTCTCTCTCTCTCTCTCTCCCCCTATCCTGTGTTGGGAGATATTACCTTTCCCTCCTTTTTTGTGTGTGTAGGCGTTGAAAATAAATCTTAAAAAGAAAAGCAAAATCACAGCATCAAGCACTCCAGTTGTTACATTGATTTAAAAGAACAATGTGTTATAACTAGAAAATAATTTTTTTATATCCCTTTTATACCTAAAAGTTTCTGTTGTACAGGTATATATAGCATGAAAACTGTATATGCTGTACCAATTTTTTTATTGTTGGATGTGCTCTCAAATAAATGACAACACATAGAAACACAGGATAACTGGTTTTATTATTAAGTGACAATAGGAGTGGTTTGTGTTTAGTTGACAAAATTAGTGATGGCAACAGTTCATTTGTCCATTTCTGAAATAATATGATACATTAATTTGCGGCAATGAGATACAACGTACCATCTAAATTACAAGAGAGGGAGTGGTACTGTAAAGTTATAATGTGGTTACCATATGGAGAGCAAATCAGTAAAGAAGAGTTCAATGATCATCAGTGAATTTTTGAAAAAAAGGAAGATGGTTATTGGTTCCTACTGTGCTGTTTTTTTGTCAAGCAATTTGGTCATCTCTTTCAATAGGTGAAAATCATAGATCTGGAGTGATTTCATTCACAGCTTAGGCCTATGACTGTCCACTCATTATTGTAACGTCTAATTTTCACTTTATTGCCATGTGGCCTAAAATCCCAGTTTTTTGTAACACTTTATTTTTGCATTTGAGTTTCAGGAGCATCTTGGCCTATTTGCCCCATGATCCTCTTTTTATTTTTGCATTTTGCACTGATACTTAGAGTATGGTTTTTACAAATAATGTGATGGTTTGCAGCATGGGGAGGAAGAGGGATGGATATTATTTTCTTGTATTTTTTGTTTTTGGTTTATGATCCGGATTGTAGTGATTTACATGACTTAGGTATTAGACATTTTGATATTCATCATGATGATTCAGTGTCATATGCAGTGTACTTGCCTGTAGTGCAGGTCTCAATAAAGATATTACAAATGACAGCCCTCGGAAGAGTCACATGGCATTGAAAAATTGTTGAAAATCCCACCGTAATCAACCCCTTCATCTCTGTCAAGTAAATACTTTAATCCTGTTTTGTTTCCCCTTTTCCCTTTCCTCCCCACCTACAATAGCAAGCCAAAGAACAAATTGTCAAGGAGGAGGAGAAGCGACAGAGGGACCGCGAGGCTAAGGAGCGTGCAGAACGAGAGAAGGTGGAGCGTGCAGAGAGGGACAACCGGCAACGGGCCTTACACGATGTCACGAACGACCAGAGTAACACGGAGGTTGTGGATCAGCTGATGCAGCTCATCAACACAGGCCAGGCCTTTGATGTCATGGGAGCAGGACGTAGGAGGCGGCCAGGCAAAACAACAGGTAGAGTGCTCTATAAAGATTTTATCCTCAGAAGGTTATTTTTTTCATTCTTTTTTTTATTTTTTCAATCTTCCTTTTCTACTTCCTTATTTATTCTATTTGTTGGTAAATTGTTTTTAGTGTATTTTACCTTCTTTTTCTGTCTTTCCTTTTGGAATTATATATACATTTTTTACCTTTAGAATAGGCTTTCATCATCTGTTAACTTTGACAGATATGGAAATAATAATGAACCAGTTAGACCTTATATGTAGAAATATTCCTTTTAGTGAATCCACAAACAGCGTGCCTCGTTCAAAAGCAAGAAGGCAATGTTTTGGTACACAGTTCATAGTCAGTTCAAAATATAGGAAGAATTATTTGATGATTCATGTATGCATACATGTTCATTATTCGTGTAGGTTAAGCTTTAAACATTTTTGAAGAAGTATTGAGGAAATGATGAAGTAATGAAGAATATGCATGCAAATATGATTTATTCAATGTATGTTAATCCTTCTGATATTCTCAATTTCTACAGATAAGAAAGTTTTAAAAAGATTTTAGTGTTCTGTTTTCATTCCATGTTTTATTTCTGTTGTAGTTCTTGAATATATAACTATTTTCAGTGTGTGGGATAATTGATAATTTGTCTAGCTGTTATTTGATTCCCTAGTTAATTTTATAATGTTTGTGTTGTCATTGTCTATTTCATTTTTTTTTCTTTACCTCATGTGTGCTCTTGTTCACTTTCAACTACAATTTTATTTTGTTTTGTTTTATTTTTATGTATTTTTTTTTCTTACTCCACTCAGTGTATGTTATTCACAGATGTAACTTGGAAGACTCCCAGCTAGTCTGAATCTTGTTTTAAAGAAGATTGTTGATTTAGCATTGTTCTTTATGAAGTGAAACCTCTTTGCAGTGCCTTAGGAACAGCTGTCCTGTTTTTCAAGGGCAGATTCTAATGATTATGTAGGTGTAGATCACAACATACTTATTTCAGGCTCTTTGCTCAATGTATGCACAAGTGAACAAACATATTATCATTCACAAAAAAAATAGTTATGTCCTAAACACATTCCATGTTGAAAAATCCTCACTAGCATTTTGGTTTTCTCTCTCTTGAAACATGGAAAAAAACACAGAGTTAGGCTCAGGGTGTCGCAAGTGGGCCAAGGCACTGGTAGAGTTCTGCAGTCGTAAGACGGGAAAAGAACAGAGTAAGAATAAGAAGCAAAAGAATAAGTTTTTTAAGGCAAAGGTAAAAATAGAAATTGATATAAAGGAGAGGTTAAAAAAAGGTCATAAAGAAATAGATAATAATAATGCTTTTTGGAATCATCTTGGTAATATATATATAGTCTTTATATATATATCATTTCATGTAGATGTTTCTACCTGTGCTTGTGCTTTAAAATGGTATTTTAGTGGTCTTCTACTGTGAAATGCCATTTTAAGTTTTTACTTATGTTTAGAATAGCAAAAAGTATCTTCAGTAAGGATGTAATCTATGCACTGTTTTCCTTTTTATAGGATTTGTTCAATATAAAACTTGACAAATGATATGTTAATAAGTTTGAAATACACATTCTTCCTGTGTGTATGTGTATATCTCTTATTCTAACATCATGTTCCATTATTCATGAATTCTCAGCAGTTTAATAGCCTAGAAATTCTTTGTACTAAAGGAGCAGTTACCCCTAAATGCAGTCAGTGATTTGTGTATCTTAGCATCTATTTCTTGGAGTAAGAAGCATTAGTATTGAGAACAAAGTTTAAATATATAAACAAGTAAAAGATGTATCACTAAAGTGCATCATGTAAAAACTGTGAATTAATAGAAATAAATGTCAGTGGAGCTGCTTAGTGCTTTGTCTATTATTGATAATAGGGAAAATTTATATATATGTGGGTGCATGCATATGTGAGAGTGAAACATAGGCTTTGATTAATGAGATAAAATGAAGATTGCTTAGGCATAGGAGAAATTTGATATTTTAAGAGGATGAAGCATGTACATTGTGTTCTTAGAAATTAGAGATGCTTTGCATCTACTCATGACAAAAGGGATATGCTTTTCAGAATGACTTGGACTTTATATATAGAAGTGGGTTAGACTTACAGATGACCAGAATACAACCTTGACACATGAACTTTCCCTGAAAAAAGGAATGCCAATTCTGATTCACATAAGCCATTTACTAGGCAGCATGTTAGGAAAATCAAAAGTTAGATCTAAAAGAAGGCATATTGGTCACATGGCCCAAAGATGAAGTAAATGCTTTAAAGAAATGGCGCTGAAAGAGGTTTTACTGCTAAACTCATCTTCATACATAATAAAAAAGACAATATAAATACAGCTTCAGTATCAACATGCTTGAAACAAACATTCAGGCTGTGTATGGAAACCAAAAAAAAAAATATAAATGCAGGCTTGTGCTTTGACTACTACTATAATTTTTTTTTTTTTTTTGGTTTGTTTGCTCACTCATTCCTGTGACATTTCACACCTGACAGGGAGGAGCCAGCTTGTCCATTGTGGGTAAGACAAGACCCCATGAATTGTGTGTCACTGCCTGCTTGTAGAGTTTGACCCTCTTCTCCCCCCTCCCCTTCATTTCTCCCCTCCCATTCCCCCCTTTCTTCTTATGTGCACCTGTCACCGTGTGTTAATATGCTTCTGTGGTTTCAGTTTGTGCAGTATTTCGATTTTTTATATATTTTTTTTAAGGGGGGAGGAAGTGGAGGATGTGGAATTGATAACAGGTACATGCACTGTCCAATGCTTTGTATTGTGTATTTATCTATTATTACAAATATAGTTGATGTCAAATTGTCGAGTAATTGAGTCCTTGGTGATTAAGTGTTTCTTCAGTCATATATTTGTAAATGGGTGGGTGTTGTTGTTCCTGTGTCTGTGAATGCATAGGTAAATGCACATCCACATGTGCGTTTGTACTTATACACGTGCGTGTATACATACTTGCAGGATATGTGTACACTGTGTATTGAGTACTGGCTCTTTTATTTTTAAATATGAATAAGATATTACCAGTTCAGTCTATCCAGTCATGAAGTGTTGTGCCATGTTCACCACTGTGTCAAGTGAGTTCCACATTCTCCATTAATGGTAACTGTTCTACTGTATTAATTGATGAAGCTTGCTTGCTTTTACACACCCAAGCACTGCCACTTGCATCCCCGGGAAGGTGTTGGAAAAAAGGTTTTATTTATTCATATGTAATATTCTTTAAGTTATTAAGAGATTCTCTGTTTTGTTTAATTATCCATTTATTTGTTTATCTATGACTTATTGCTTCATTTTTATTTTGCTTTATTCAGCCATATGTATGGTATTACCAAGAACGAGACTGTCATTCAAATAAGAGTCCTTCGTGAGTCTTTGCTATCAAATTTTCGGCCTAATATATGTGTGTGTGTGTGTGTGTGTGTATAAATTTATATTTATACATACATACATACATACATACATACATACATACATACATACATACATACATGCATGCATATCTATCTATATCTATCTATATCTATCTATCTATCTATCTATCTATCTATCTATCTATCTATCTATCTATCTATCTATCTATCTATCTATCTATCTATCTATCTATATATATATATATATATATATATATATATATATATATATATATATATATATATATATATATATGCATGCATGCATGCATGTGTATATATATATAGATAGATAGATAGATAGATAGATAGATAGATAGATAGATATACACACATGTATGTATGTATGTTTGTATATAATTTTTTTCTTTCTTTCTTTCTTTTTCTTTCTTTTTCTTTCTTTTTTTCTTTTTTCTTGATTTACTTTTTACATTTCATGGAAGTATGTATATGTTTGTGTGTGTGTGTGTGTGTAGACTTTCTTTTCTAATTTTCAATCTTTCCTCTTTGTCCTTCTCCCTCCACACCTATTCTTTCGCCTTCTTTTTTCATCTTCTTCTTCTTCGTCTTTTGCTTCTGCTTCTTTCCTTCCTCATATTTTTTCCTTCCCCTCTTCTTACTACTGCTACTTATTCTTCTTCAACATTACCTTATTTTGCCTGATGCCTCAGCTTTGTACATACACAATGAATGCAGAAGCAGTTTTTTGAATTGGTGAACATTCCAAAAATAGACCATTGATATATAAATTTAGTTTGTTAGAATATGTTGGTTTTCATAGTTTCATTGTTTCTTAGATTATAATTATTATCTTATTGGTCTTTTGTTTGTTTTACTTGACACATTCATTCATCATAGAAGTGGCAAAAGTTTTTTCGTTATTTGCACTCCCATTTTAACAAAAATTAAAATCATTAAACGCAAATGGCCTATGAGATTCCTAAGAGAAAATTTTAAGTACGGGTTTGATGGCCTTTTGGTGAATTAATCACTTGTCTGTTTTTATTTTTTTTATAAAGATAGTAATGAAATTAAAGAAACGGATAGATGAGCCTGAATTCATATGCAAATGAATTATAGAAAAAAAACTACTTATGTTAACAAAGTAATGAGTCTCTTTTTATGCTTAGCATACTGGTATATTATTCTTTTAAAAGAAGAGGATATATTTATTGTCAAAAATTGGAATGTTTTGCTGACTAACAATTTCAATAATCATTAACAAGAACAAAATTGTGTGGATGTTTAAGATAAGACAATTGCTTTAGCTCGCTCTCTCTTTTTCTTTCTTTTTTTTTCTCCGTCTTTTATCATTTTTTTCAATATAAAAAAGAATCTTCTTTCACTGTAGTTCTTGTATTACCTTCCTTCCATTTATTGATTTGTGTATTTATTGTTTGTTTCCAGTCTTGTAAGTTCCATTTTCAAAATAGAAAGGAGACTGGCATGATAATTTATCTCGTCTTTTTTGGTATTTTAGTAATTTAATTTTTTTCAATTTTGGGTTTTTTCTCCTTCCTCATCTTTTTTTCTGTCTCTTTTTTTTTCTTTCTTTCTTTTTTTGTGTGTTCATCATTTCAGGATTACAGGACTTATTGTCTGATAGTGATATGTTTCACATCACTTTCTCTCACTATCTTTTTCATTTCTTTGATATATCATATGTGCGCATCCCAGCAGTTTAGTCAGACAACACTTATTACAGGAAAATGTTAGGATTTCTTGCCATAGTGTGCAGTTTCAGGAAGGTGATGCAACCTACTGTGACTGAGACAACCAGTCATGAGAACAAATTCATTTTTAACCATTTTTAACCATTAAATGAAGGTTGGAATTTTACAGTTCTGAGAGGGTCATCTGCCATATAGGGGTTGATTACCCAATTATCATAAATTTTTTCTTTTCTTTTCTTTTTCCTTTCTATTTCTTATTCTCTTTCTTTTTCAACTGAAAAGGGAATACAGAGAAATTGACTGTAATGATTGACTGTCATATCTAAGTGATGGTCTTTATAGTTGTTTTATTATTTACTTACTTATATGTTTATTTATATATTTTTAGCATGTAATTGAGTGTTTCAATAACCCACATGCTTGTTCACTCTCTTTTTGTTTTTAAATTGGAGCACCATTGCACTTTAGATAGATGGTGTCACCTTTTGTTATTTAAATTTTTTGTTATTATTATTGTTGTTGTTTTTATTACTAATATTATTATTATCATTATTATTATTGTTATTATGACCATCATCATTATTATGATTATTATCATTTTTGTTATTATGGTGATTATTGTTGGTATTAATATTTATTACTATTAATGTTATTATTATTTTTGTTATTATCATTATTATTTATGACTATTAGTATAATGTGATTATTGTTATGTTTTCATGAATTTCTTTCATGTCTTCTCAGATAACCAATAAATTAAAGATTAATGTCTGTAAATAAAAAAAATATATTTTGAGTGCACTAACATAAATTTTGTCAACATGGTTGTCTTGGATGTATAACATAACATTAAATTACCTTTTTTATGTATTGTGATATTGATGTTAATAGTAATGATGGTCTTAGATGTGCTTGAATGAAGAAGAATAGATATTGGTGGAATCATGATAAAAAAGCCTGTGATGATTCATGTTTTTATTATTCATAATAGTGATAAAATTGCAATATTTGGATGATCATTACTGTTAACATTTTAACCTTTTCATTTTCCCTGTAATGCCCGTAAGTCATTGTACAGTGCATTTATGATAGATGCTACATTTAGATTGGAATTCCTTATCAGAAAATATATATCATGATATATATATATTTATATATAAGCTATTCTATTTGAAAAGAAAAAAATATTTATTATCACATGTACCCAATACCTACTGTACCTCTTTTTCACACCTTTCATTACTTGACAGCCGAGAGAAGGGCCCAGCTGAATCGGAGCCGGTCGCGTTCCGGTTTGGCCGCACAGTCGCCAACTAGCAACAGAGAAATTAAACTGTGAGTAGCATGCATGAGTGGCAATGGTAACTAGTTGTATGACGTGTGTGAGTGTGGGTGGATGGTGGATGGTTTTGCTGTATGAATTGTCGGTGTTTGTGAGAGATTGGTCAACAGTGGGTGGGGGTGGTGCTTCAGTGTAGGGTGTGTTTGTGAGTGTGGGTGGTGCTTCACTCTAGGGTGTGTTTGTGGGTGGACTGGTCATTGGCTGGACAGTGAGGGTGGTGCTAATATAGATTAGGAGAGAGGTTGGAATAGAAAGAAGAGAAGTGAATAGTTGAATGTCTTGTATGATTTTATGGTTTCTGTTTTTAATTATTTCTTTGTTCATATTTTAAGTAATGTAGATATCTTGATTATTGATTTTATGATATTGATTGCAAGATAGTTGCATTCAATATCACTTTTGATATTATTATCAGCATCCTTATCATCATCACTGCAGGACGGACACCATTGATGTGGATGTAGAAAACCAGCCAGCGCGGTCATCTCGGCCTCGCACTCGGCGGCCAGGACTTCCGACAGGCCTGGAGTCACGCGATAGGAGTTTCAGCCAACAACAGAATACCGTCAATGGGGATTCCTCCGATGCCTTGCTGCAGAGACTCCGGGAATTGTAAAGAGACAAGAGAAAGAGGAAGAAGAGTCTTGCAGGAGACACTGAGTGTCTCAGCATTTATATCTGTTGATATTATTCATAATGATCACCATTTATTATTATTATTATTATTACTATTATTATTATTATTGGTATTCTAAAAATGCCTATTGATATCGATATTATTATTATTGGTAATACTGCTGATATTTATTCTAATTATCAGTATCATCATCTTTTTTTTATCTTAAGCTCATTACCATGATATTCTTTTTTCCCTTTAGTATAGATTAGAGAAAATTATATATTTTAAAGATATTGATATTTGTATAGTTAGTTCAGTGGGAAATACTGCCAGTAAAAAAAATTATAGATCTATTTAATAGAGAGAATTACTGGACTTTCAGTGAATGCATTAAAGTAGATAGAGGGTTTTATTGATAGTTTAGGGTTTACTTTGTTAAGTTCAGGAATACCTATATGGATCAGTGGCATGTTTGATATTTTTATTATTGGTGTTTTTACTATTCATCATTGTTATTGATATGATAATTATTATTGTTGATGATTTTATTTTTATATTTTATTTATTTATTTATTTTTTATTATTATTATTATTATTTTTATTATTATAATGTATACTTATATACATATACACATGCATACATAAAAAACATGTCATCTTCCATTCATATCACACTTTTTTAAGTAGAATGCCAAAATCATCAACAGATAACAAGGAAAAGGGTTGTTATTCTTACGTATAACCAACAGGGGTTCCAATTTTATGGAATGACCCCACTCTGTCCCAGGTGAACTTGGTGCCCATTGATTTATTAATGTTATTTGCTGTATTTCTCCATAACTTCTTTTTTCTTCTTTATCGTCTTCTTCCTCTTGTACTGTGTGTTTTCTTTTCCTTAGATGTGACAGGCTCTTTCTGTGCAAACATGTGAAGAGTGAATCTTTTTAATACACCCTGTGGGCGTACGCTATAATTCTTAATTTCTGAAGTAGTGTTATAACATGATAATTTTTTTTTTTAGGTATCGACTAGTTGCAAATACCCTTGTGCATTAGCTGTGCATGTGCTTGTCTGTCTAAGTATACACACATGCACACATCCTTGTACATTGTGATGCAACGTATCTCTTGTGATACTACCATTATTTTACCTCTGTTTTCTTTTTTTCTTTTTTCCTTTTCTCTCTTAATCATTCTTCTCTTTTTGTTGTGTTAATAGAGAAGGTTCCTTTACTGTTCCATGCTTTCTGTTTGTGTAGAGGAACCTCAAAGGCTTTTGTATCTCTCTTATTTAGTAATTTTCCCCCCTTTCTCTCTCTCAACTAACGTATGTTGTAAGAGTTTGTCGTGATGTTGCACTACGGAATGAAATAATGAAAACAATTTGTGATACCGTTGAAGCTGCAATATTCAGGCCTTTGTACTGATGCATTAAGCTTGTGCCTTGATTTGTTTCTGTGTCTGTCTTGCGTCCGAAGATTTTTTACATTTAATTTTTATTTTTTATTTGATAACTTGTGAATTGTACATAAATCATTGCATTCCTCTTGTACCTGTGAGATGTCAAAAAAGAAAGAAAGAAAAATAATGCATTACATCATATGGTTAAAAGTTCCATGGATTTGTCAGTGAGACTGACTTTTTTTTTTTTCAAGAGGCAATCACTTTGAAAATTTTCTTCTCCCTTTAAAGAAATTTTAAGACTAAATTACTTTTGGTATTGATGTAGCCTTCTATTATTTTTTTTCTTCCTTCATGATTCCTTTATTATCATGATTATCTCTTTCTTGTCTATATATGTACATATATATGTGTCTGGAGTTGAAAAATCCAGCGAAATTTCTTCTTCCCAAGCATTTGTATTTCAAATTGATTCCATTTTACATTTGACCCGAATTACCTCCCCACCCTCCACTCTCATGTGATTTATTAGAATATACTGGCCACATGTGTTCAAAATATCATTGCGAACTAAGGTTTCATAACTCCATAACACAGAATATATGTATGTTTGTTCAGAGGATATCCATTGTGTTGGATACAGTTCAATTTTCATTGCTAGAAAAAGAACAAGAAGAGCTAAAAAAAAAAAAAATGGTATAATCTCCAGTACAGAGATTTTTAAGATGTCTGTAACTTTGCAAGGTGTAAATAACATTGTCTCCGTGAATTTTCAAAGTGGTGTTGTGCTTATTTGTAAGCACGTTTCATGTAAATGGTCTTCCATTATATATTTATCCAAATGGGATTTTTGAGTTTTATCTTTAGAGAGAGAGAGAGAGAAAAAGAATAAATTGTCATTTAATTTCCTTGCTTTTAACAAGGACTCTCATAGAGACTGTTTCACTTGGTACATGCATTTGCAGTTTTCAGCACCTGCATTTGGATTGCTGTATGTTATTAATTTCCACCTCTTACCTCTTTGGTTTTTGTAGATGGGAAAATTCTCCATTCCAGATATTTTCATGTGTTAATGATATTAATGTGTACACAGTTTTAGGGGAGGTCAAAAAATTAAGGAGGTATGAGATTATTATTATTATTAGTTCCTCTTCCCCCCTTTTTTTTTTTTTTTTTTTTGTATGCTATACATGTCATCTGCATTGAAATTTTGATAATTTGTAGTCATCATATGGAGCAGAAGTAGAGTTGTCCGTACTTTTCAGAGAGAGACAGCATTGGTCATTGATGTGGTGCACAGACAATATTCTTTTAGAAATATGCCTCTTACAAACACGCCTGTTCATGGGTAAGAAGAGTAAACTTTTTTTCTTAGTGAAATCATGAACTTACAGCACAGGGATTGTTTTCTTGTTTTATCTTTTACTTTAATAAAAGAGGCTTTGAAATAAGCGATAAATTGAAACAACGAATCTTGAACAACTGCAGCTAGTCTGTTATTTGCAGTTATGCCAATATGATTGTGATTGAAAGGTCCAAAACATCTGGATTCTTTAAAGTAATTGAAGATGTGCCATCAAGTGTTCAGCAGTTTTAACAAAGCATTTAATACTAACAAGATATAAGTTCTTTTGTATCTTTCATTTCCATGGATTATTTATATGTAAATAACATGTCAGAATATTAAGCCAAGGTCCTCGTTGAAGTACATTGAAAAATCTCCATGGAGAGGTTAAAAATAGCCTCTTATTGTAATGAAAACTTGTGTAGTGCCTAAGTTTTGTCTCATGTAGATCTGTATCACCTTACTTTCCCTGTGTTAACCATAGCTGTGGTACCATGGTGATTTAGTTTTGACTTGCTTCATTATTCTTTTAACTCCCTTCCTTTCTTCTGTTTAAAGTGCCATTAAACAGCTCTCTGTATATAAGTTTTGGTATGTATTTATATTTATATATGTAAAGAGAGTTCTTTTGGAATGCCCTATATTGTTTGATGATAACACATTTTTTAAATATTTTTTTCCCCCTTCAAATCACACGTAGGTGCCAGTTTATCAAAGATATTTCCTCTTGATACATGCGTAAATCATGGTGGAATCAACCACAGCTTGGCAATCATAGTAATATATACTACTCTGCTCATCCATAGTGTATAGCCTTCATGGAAGTATGAGTTGCTGTAGCAGTAATATTCTGTTCTCATTTCTGTAGTTGCCAGTATGCACCTTCCTTTTGAGTGATTATGTAGATATATCAGCATGACGGAGAAATGTAGAATTCTTTTCATTTAACCCGAGATTCTGATAAAAAAAACAATACGACTTGTTTTGTTTTTCTCTCAGCCTGTTTTCAGTGTGTATTTAAAGAAGAAAGCAAGCACCCAAAGCAGTCTTTTGTTTTTATTTTGTATTCTTTTGGGCAATTTTAATTTTTTCCCATACATTGATTTTACAATGATTGAGAATTAAAGTGTGTTTTTTTTTTTTTTTTTTTTTTTTTTTTTTTTTTTTTTTTTTTTTTTTCCCCAAGTTCAAAATTCAGCCTTATTATCACATTTAATTCAGCCTTATTTGAGAGTTTTATTATATTTAGTGCTCACAGATATGTTGCATCTTACCAGCTTCATCCTATATGGAAACTTTGTAATCTGATTTTTACCAATTAGGATTTGTTTGTTTTTTCTTTCTTTTTCTTCTCGTCATTATTGTTATTATAATTCATTATCAATTAATAATTTACTATTGATTAATTGCTATTGATGTGTGACATGATTTTAGTTCTTTGTTACTGTGATATTATGTAAGGTGCAACCGAGGTTTCATGGATAAGAGTTTTTCATGTTTTAAGTAAAAGAGGGTGCTTTAAATTATATTGCTTATGATAAAACTATTTTATTGTGCTGCCTTTTTTATTATTACTATTGTTCCCTTTTTTTATATTCTTGTCTATTTTTCTTTGTGTATAAAAAAAATACTTTAACATTAAAGAAAATGATATAAAAGAAAGTTAGATATTTTTTTATGAAAATTTACTTGGATATGAAGCATTATGAGAAAGTATATTTATATTTCAAGTGAAGTATATTATGAAATGTTCAAACTATTACGCACATGTTTAAGAACACATACACACCTCCGCATCTTTCTTTAGTATATAGACGTGGTTTTAAAATTGTTTTAATGGTGCTTCTATGAATGAACATTTAGAATAGAAAAAATTTATATTAACTAATAATTCTTGTGGTGTAGATTTTTTTTTTTTTGTAGATTAATTTTGAGGTTAATCTTTACTAAATATGAGAGGTTAATTTTGAATTTACTAAATATAAAGAAAAGAAAAAAAAAGAATTTTGAACTTTAGAAAATCAAGTAAGATATCTTAGCTGAGATTTCCAAAGATCTTGAATAGTTTGGGGAAATTTTGTTTGAGAAGTGTGCTCTGTGTTTTCTTGTCCTTTGCATGATATCACCCAGCTTTTATTTGAACACTGAATAAAACCTCGTGAATTTCCATACAAAAAGTAGTTCTGTCTGACTGAAGGCAAATTGTGCTTGGCATTAGAATGTTTTATTTGCAGCTTTATTTTTTTGTTTTTGTTTTGTTTTTCAGTCTTTTTTTTGTGGGGGGAGGAGTAAAGTTGCTTCTATGCATGTTTAGATGTGAACTCTGCATGTGTGTATAGGTTTGAGTGTATACATGCATGGAGATATAAGTTCACTGTTAATATGCATGTGCATGTAACTTCTATATTTTAGGAGTAGGCACACTGTAATGAACAGGGATCAGGTGTCTTTCTGATTCATACAATATATAATTTTCTTGAATTCAGGTTACATTTTCATTCCAAGGAAATGTGTGTTTTGTTTGATTATTTTCCTTCTTTTTTTTCTGTTTTACTCTGACATTGATTATTTTCTCTACGTCTCCCCTCCTCCTCCCCCTTTCCCTCACTCTACATCAGAACAATCATTGAAGAATTTTTCCAGGCTTCATCTTTTCTTTTTTTATGCACCAATATTTATCTTCAATTACACATCTCACTTCGCATGCTTTCTCTATCAATGCTCTTTGTTATAACAAGAAACAAAATTCCAACAAAGTGATTTCCATCTTGCACAAGAAAGTACAAGGGGCCAATTGGATACGATATAAACTGTTGTATATAATAGTGGAAAGTTTATTTTTATTACATACAGCCCATTAAACTGCGCAATAATAATGATAGAAAAAAAATCTACCGGCTATTATCTTTTTAAACGAAGGCAGAACCTTTTGTACATATTTTTATAGAGTACTTTTGTAAAGAGGAAAAATCCATCATAATGTTACCATTATTAACCATGTAATAAACTATGGCTTAGTTCTTTGTGTTTGTTTCTATGTCCTTTATGAAATAAGCAAGGGATATCTTATGTTCTATTTAAGAAAGTTTCAATCAAAAGCGTAATAACAAATGTAATTCTTATTTTTCTTGTATTTTTCTTTTTTGTATGTGTTTTTCATCTATTTTATTTTACTAATTGTTCTTTGGATATAAAATGTTAGAAAGGTATGAATTTCTCCACATATTTCTGACAAAGATATAATCAAAACCAGTCAGGTACATCTACATTGTGAAGCTATTAAATCTCATTCACACCTATTCTACAATGAATATAGTTCAAATAAAATGTTAAAATCTATACATTTCATTATTGCATTTTTCTTGATTTTAATACTAATTTAGGAGGCATATGACCAATGGATTGTTAAAAGCATGATATCTATTTTCTCAATTTAGCTGTAGACCAGATTGAGAAACAAAGATTCAATTTAACACTTCGATACTAGGTTCATCCATGGATCCTAGGCTAAGCTTATCCTGTTCACTCCAACCCAGCTCCAGTGTCTATAAAACTGCCAGCTGCACACAAACTTCTCACAAACCACTGCTTCCATTTGGTGTATTCAATCATGCCAGCAGACATATCAAAATATGTGCAGTTATGCCCCAGCATTTGTTGACCACCTGTCAAGACATCTATCCAGGCTACAAGGGAAGGGATAAGTCAAGCAAAGCCTTGTACTGGGGAGTTGTAAAGTAGTAGGTAATTCTTAAGCTCTGCTAAAAGAATCAAAGCATTTTTTTATAAACTTTATTTATTATAAAGTAAACAATTTTTTAATCTATAAAGATATATATAAGGAATAGTATGGCATATAATATTGACAATATATGGAGTAAAATAATAGGAAAAATTAGATATGAAGATTTATCATGTATCCTTCATTCACAAGTTTGTGTCAAAGAAAGGAGAAATTCAGAACAATTCAGTCAAATCTACTATAATTATTTAACAAAATGCACATGCAATATATCAGCAATTATTAACTTCAGTGGTTTCAGATGAATAAAGTCAATGTCAGCAAAGTTTTATTTTTCATATCTATGTGGATATCAAAGCGTTAGAGGAATAATTATGGCTGCAATCAAAAATATGTAATATTCACTGCAAATGTTGAACTTGAATACAGGGAGAGACTCATTTAAACATTAGGCAACAAATACAAGTCCTTCTGGACTCTTCCATACTAATGGAAACTAGTATCTGCCAGATTATAACACAATGCTGAAAGGGTATGAATAAGAATGAATATCTTCACAATGCACGAGATGTCTTTGAAAGGTTTTGATTAAATCCGAGTCAAAAATACATGATATAACTGAAACCATTACTGAAGAATTTTATCCTCATTCATACCTTTTCTTTTACATTTGCCATAATGAACATTGTTCACATAATACTGATTCTGTAGGGAATGGAAAACAAAAACCAATTTGAGTATTGGTAGCTGTAAGCTCTTGCTTTATGTAGCTAACATAAATTTTATATTCTAAAATAGTGTAAATAATATCATCCCCATACTTAATATTGTAAAAACTGACAATGACTAACTGATTTTATCAGTTACAATACTGGAAGTTGTATCAGGATGAAAGCCTTCAATTAAGCTAAATATTTTCTATGAATGAAAATGGAATGATATCAACTTATAAAGCTTCTTTCATACCACTACTAACAAGAAATTCATCTTAAATCTTAATAACAATAAAAAAAAGTATTTACAATTGTGGCAGTTGTTAGCTAACTTTATGATTGTCAGTTCTAGAAACTTTTGACATATTTATCCATTTCTATTTTGTTTCTTTCTTCTCATTTGTAGGTCACTTTTTATCTGTCATTTAAGAATTCTAATATACATTTCAAGAAGATTGTAAATAATATATATAACTGCAGATTCTAAACTACACAATTATGAAGATAAAGGGGAATAAAAAACAATCAGAACCCTCGTAAAACTAAGCTGAGATAGTACCTTCTATACAAAGCTATGATTACATTCAATTGAAAAGTGGAAGATATTGAGGAAATAAATTGCATTTCCTCATGTGGTGCATAAGTATGGATGCTTGAAAAAAAAAGACTATAAATAAGATGTATTATAAATTTGCTAATAAATTTAATGGAAGAAGCATATATCTGCCAAAGCTCAAGCTTAGAAGAGGTAATGATAAAATATTAATGAACTGAAAGCAATATTTTTGATCATAAGAAATGCTCCTTTAATCAACTTCTTCAAATATGTTTTTTTCTTTTAAAGTTTATATTATTCACTGTCTACATATACATTTTTAAAGCATTATTTCAATAAGCTCTCTTTAGCACTAAAAAGCAAAGATCATTGTATTTCTCAGGTTTTCTGATACTTACCACCATTTTTTGGCACTTAAGCTTTACCTTCTTGAAAGACGCACTATCATTTTTTTAATCTAAATATAAAAATCTTGAGCACTTTCTTCAACCATTCATAAAAGGCAAATCTGGACCAACAACTTTGACCAACATATTTTATATGAATATCTGGTATAGACCATTAACCCAGTGCCATCACAGGCAAATGTAGTCTTCACCATAATTTTGTTTTGTGAAATGTCTCTACACACAGTACTTAGCCACCTAGTAGTCAATTAGTTGACCTTGTAACCACACCTGATTTGACCTTTTCTTGAGTTTTCTATTATCTATTATTTTATTACCATTATTATAGACATTTTAATTATTATTATGTTACTGACACTACTAACAGCAATATAAGGTAAAGGAAAATATTTCCAAAAATAAAGGAAAAGGGTAAACAGTTGAGACAGGTAGTACTAGTAATTGACTAATTGGTGACTGAGCACTGGTGGAGTCATCTATGTGTAAAGAAAGCCAATAGACTAAACACACAGTGGACATGGCATGTGCGTACATGACATCCCCAAAGGCATCAGGTTAATAGAAAGGCAGACAATCATCATAAAAATCCTTCTCTTCTGATCACTACTTTACCAACGTAGAACCAGCTGTTGTCCAAGAAAATTTCACCTAAAATCTTGACCTTAATCAAGTTTGTTTTTTGTCACAGTAATTGATCAACTGCTCGGCAATGATGAGGTCAAGAGGTGTGTCTATGTCCATGCTATTCTCTGGTGGTATTTCTACATATCCACATCTGGAAAGAAAAGAAAAATACAACTATTACACAACAATATCATCATTAATATTGATAGTACAGATATGTAACATAAATTAATAATGTATCATTTGCTGTGAAATAAATTAATGAGTTAAATGAAGTTAGAAAATAAGCATATGATATACATTGTGATTCAAATGTAAGATAATGATGAAAAGCATAAAAGGAAATGAGACTATATTCCAACATTACGATGGAATAATATGAAAGAAAGGATAGAGAAAAACAGAAGAAAGAAAGAAAATAGCTGCAACACATAAAAAGATGTTACCACAAAAGAAATACTGATGGAAAACCAAAAGTGAAAGACTAAAGTACAGAAAATAAAATCAAATATCAAATATCAAATATAAAATACACATATGCAAATAAATAGAAAAAAATGAAAGAAAGAAACAACTGGAGGAGAAATAGAAGCAAATAAAAAAGACAGAAATATATATAAAAGGCAATGACATTTAGTAACATATAAATACACAAAAACAGAAACAAATGAGACACGCACAGAAACAACAGAAAAAAAAAGATCATAGAAATAAGGCAAACTAAAGCAGGAGAGAAAACATAAACCTGAGAGTACCCACCGTCCCCCTTGCAGAAGCCCTTGTTTCAGGAGACCGACTCGAGTATAATAAAACATCCCATTCTCATACAGTTCTCCAGGCCACTTCTGCCGACTGGGACGCTGATGAGGATCAAAGTTTTGCGGGAATGTCTCCTCACCTGGAAGTGCGATGATAAAGGATGTAAATAATTAGTGAGATAAAAAGCAACCTACAAAAAGTCTAGTTGGAGATATCAAGCTGGCTATATTGTATATATGACTTCATTTTAAGATTAGTAGAATACATCAGAAAGTTGTGAGTTTCTATTATTATATACTTTTGTGATCTGAAGATGTCAAGATGCAGCTCTGATATTTTTGTAGTTATGAATGCACATATACACATAATCACCCATTCACTCATAGAAACCCAGGCATGAAAATACCAATTCACACACAAACTTGCTTTCACACTCACACTTTTCCACTTCCTTATGCACTTTCACTCACACTCTCTGATTTAGATACTCTCACTCACGATCTCTGATTCAGACACTGCCTCACATATCCTCACTCATACACCCTAATTAACATGCTCTTTCCCATACTCACACTCTCATTCTCACTCTCACCCACAATCACAATCATGGTCACATTCACATTTACACTCACTCATATTCACTTTCTCACTCACACTCAGACTCAAACTTCGAATTCACAACTCATTACCTTCAGCCCATCTGAGATAATGTTTTCTTGTAACTGAGAAAACGGAGTCATAACCACTCCTAATTTTCTGTAGACCCCACTGTATGTAGCATGGTTTCATAAAGGGTGATGTGCACTGTACAA
>NC_091586.1:20542538-20545038 GCF_042767895.1 Penaeus vannamei
TAGCCTATCAATTGCCACCACAACCAGCTCTGACAACCACCTATCGTGTCTCGTAAAATGTCACTACCAACTGCTTAATGGAGTAACAACCTCTCATTGATATATGCTCTGTGTTTGTGTGTGTGTGTGTATGTGTGTATTGATATATTTGGGTGTGTGTTTGTGAATGATGTGTTATTGTTACTGTTATTATTATTATTTTTGTTGTTGCTAATGTTCTTGTTATTGTTGTTATTATTTGTAGTAGTATTTTTGTTATTATTGTTGTTATTGTTATTATTATTAGCAGTAGTAGTAGTAGCAGTAGCAGTAGCTTCATTATTATTGTTATTTTTATTGATGATGTTATTATTGTTGTTGTTGTTTTTGTTATTGTTTTTGTTTTTGTTGTTAGCTATTATTATTATTATATATATATTTTTTTATAATTATTAGTTATTACTATTGTTGTTGTTGGTGGTGTTCTTCATATTGTTATTGCTGTTGCAATTGTTATTGTTATTATTGTTGTTGTTATTGTTATTATTATTATTATTATTATTATTATTATTATTATTATTATTATTATTATTATTATTATTATTAATTATTAATTATGACTATTATTATTATTATTATTATTTATTAATTATGACTATTATTATTATTATTATTATTATTATTATTATTATTATTATTATTATTATTATTATTATTATTATTATTATTATTTATATATATAGTTGTTGTTATCATCATCATTTTTATTTTTTGTATTATCATTGATATAATTATTGTTGTTGTTCTTGTTATAATCATTGTTGTTATTATTACATATTATTGCCATTATTTGTATTATCATTGTCATCATTGTCATTATTTTACTGATATTTTTATTGCTAATATGAACATTATTAATATGATTGATAATGTTGTCATCATTATTATTATTATTAATTATTATTATTATTATTAATATTATTATTATTGTTGTTGTTGCCATTATTTTTTATGTTTTTGTTATTATTTTTATCACTGATAGTATTTTTTATCTTTATTGTTATTGTTGTTCATGTTATTATTTTTGTTGTTGTTGTTGTATTGTCATATTATTGTTACTGTTGTTATAATTGTTATTATCTATTGTTATTTTTGTTTTGATGATTATTATTGTTGTTATTTTACTTCATTTGATATTATTATTGTAATTGTTGTTACAATTGTCAATATTGTTATCTTTATCTTGATTGTTATTATTATTGTTAGTGTTGTTATTATTATTGTTGTGAGTGTTGTTATTATTATTATTATAATCATCATTATTACTATTATCCTTATTGTTATTTTTATTATTATTGTTATTGTCATAATCATTATTATTGTTATTATCAATTACTATTATTATTACTGTTGTTATTATTATTAGAATTTTTGTTGTTATCATCATTATCATCATTGTTGATATTGTTATTATTAGTAGTATTTTTTATTGTTATCATTATGATATATTGTTATTATTGTTATTATGATTTTATAATTGGTAGTGGTCTTTTGTTATAATCATGATAGTAATTATGGTATCGATAATAATAAGGATAATGATGATGGTAATTATGGGGGTGATAATAAATATGTAGTTATTTTGAGTTTTAGAATGCTTTTTTGTCATTATTTTTTCTCTTACGATTATTACAGTCGTTAATCTTCATTTGTTGTAAGATAATTTAGCTTCTTTTTAAGTATGTATATATGTTTTTTTTGTTTTTTGTTATTATTACTTTTTTCTTTTTTTTTAGTAGGTCACTGATAGAAACAACAATTTTAGTGGCATTTGTGATTTGGTTAATTTGCTTCATAATTTTATCATTATTAGCTTTTTTTTATGATAACTACAGATAAATAAGACAAGATAAAAGATAACAGAAGCCACAAAACACAGGTGGTGAAATTTGTTATCATGTGTCCCTTACATATCACAATTTTACATCTCTAAATGGGGTAATACTACACAGTTTAAATGAGGGAAACTGACCTTTGGTAATGAGGCCAAAATAGGCCTTTTCCTCAAGTAGTTATTAGTTATTCAATTATCAGTTATTGATTAGCCAAGCTGTCAGGTGATTCCAGATAAATGGGGGGAGGGGGAAGGGAGAGGGGGGATAGGATAGGAGGGGAGGGTCATAGAAAGGGACTGCAGATTGATGTTTCAGTTTTTGGTGGCTGTGTTATGTTAGAGCGAGAGGCAGTCCTTGTTGATTGTGGTTTGGCTGGGGGTAGGCCTGTTAGTGTCGGTGTCGGGAAAGGGTCGATGTTTGGCCTTTGTTGGTGTTTGTGGTGGTGATGTTTTATGGTGTTTTGTCATGGTGTTGTAATATGCCTTTTTTTTTTTTTTTTTTATCTTTTGTTTTATTTGTAGCTGTTATTGTTTATTTATTTGTAATTTATATTATTAATTTTTATTTGTTATTGTCATTTTTTAGTCATTGTTATTATCTTTGGTTCTATTTGCCATGGTCATCAT
>NC_091586.1:20547538-20552538 GCF_042767895.1 Penaeus vannamei
GACGGCCCTTTCGCCCGCAGATTCTGCAACCCCTCGGCCATGAACGGGCACGCCGAGCCCCGCAGGAAGCGCCCCTTCATGTCCTTCCGGCTGAGCAAGAAGCCGGCCAAGTTCAAGGACGGGGGCGGCGGGGGCGCGCCCCCGAAGGGCGGCGAGGTGAGCCCGAACCCCAACGGCGCGTCCGAGACCTCCTCGACCAAGGGCAGTGTGGTGAGCGAGCCCGGGCTGGGCGGCGGCCTGGGCGGCGGCCTGAGCGGGGGCGGCAGTGAGAGCGTGGACGGCGGCAGTGATTCCAGCAGTGCCTCAGTGAAACCCAAGAAAAAGTACCTGACGCGCATGAGCTCCTTCGTGAGCCGCGTGGCGAGCAAAGTGCAGGGCGGGGGGGCGGGGGGGCCCGGGTCCGGGGGCGCGCCGCCCTCCGCCTTGTCGTCGGGCATCGCGGGCGTGCACGGCGGCGGCGGCGGCGGCGGCTCGAACCGGGCGGCGGCGTCGGCGGCCAAGCTGGAGCGCAGCAAGACGATCTCTGCGTCGGACGTGCGCGCGGCGAAGGCGGAGGCGGAGTGCGTGGCGTTCGCGGAGGGCAAGGTGCCGGGCGCCATGGGCATCCGCAACCACGGCAACACGTGCTTCATCAACGCCGTGGTGCAGTGCCTGAGCCACACGGACGTGCTGGCCGAGTACTTCGTGCTGGACCAGTACAAGCACGACCTGGCGCGCTCCAACAAGATCAACTCCAAGAAGTACGGCACGCGCGGCGAGATCACGGGCCAGCTGGCCGTGCTGCTCAAGGCGCTGTGGACGCTGCGCTACGTGCCCGACGTCTCCATGAACTTCAAGAACACCGTCGACAAGTACGAGTCGTCGTACCGCGGCTCCCAGCAGCACGACGCGGCCGAGTTCCTCATGTTCGTGCTCGACAAGGTGCACGAGGACCTCAACACGGCGTCCAAGCGCAAGTACAAGAAAATCAAGGTAGGCGCTCGCTCACGTACTTACTTACTTACGGACTTGTTTACGGACTTGTTTACTTACTTAACTAGTTTTTTTTTTTATTGATTAGCCTACTCGCTCACGTACTTACTTACTTACAGACTTGTTTACTTACCTAGTTTTTTTTTCAATTCATTAGCCTACTCGCTTGCTTGCTTACTGGGCTCTGTTGCCTCGTTGCTCATGTTGCAGCGGAGGTTCGACCCGTGTTGGGTTGTGGTGCCGGCGCGGCCGTCGAGAGTAGGATTTCAGTTGTTCCCCGCAAGCTCTCTCTGGCTGTCAGTATCCTCATCCTCATCCTTCTATTCCTTTTCCTCCTCCTCCACCTCCTTCTCTTCCTTTTCCTCCTCCACCTCCTTCTCTTCCTTTTCCTCCTCCACCTCCTTCTCTTCCTTTTCCTCCTCCACCTCCTTCTCTTCCTTTTCCTCCCCCCCTCTTCCGTTTCCTCATCATCCTTCTCTTCCTCTTCCTCCTCCTCCTCCTCCTCCTCCTCCTCCTCCTCCTCCTCCTCCTCCTCCTCCTCCTCCTCCTCCTCCTCCTCCTCCCTACTCCGTCCCTGCTCCTCCTCCTCCATCTCCATCTCCATCTTCTCCCCACCCCAGCCCTCTCCATCCCCCCTTTCTCTTCTTTCTTCTTTCTTTTTTTAATTCCTTCTTGGTGGGCCGGAACGAGCGCCGGGCCGTGATTGCAGAGGGAAATTATCATTGCAGTCATTGCACCGTCCCCTCTTGCAGTTGATTGTGGTGGCGTCATTTAAGATAATGAACGTTAATAGTTGCATGGCGGTGCGGCGATATGGGGGGAGGTGGCCGTTGGGGAGAGGGAGGGGGAGAGGGGGCAGGAGGAGGAGGGGGAGGGAAGGGGAGAGGAAGGGGGCAGTAAGGGTAGTGGAGTAGGGTTGAAAGGTGGCCGTTGGGGAGAGGGAGGGGGGGAGGGGGTAGGAGGAGGGGGAGGGAAGGGGGCAGTAAGGGGAGTGGGGGAGAGGAGGAGGGAAAGGGGTAGAAAGGGGAGGGGAGGAGGGAAAGGGGAGTGGAGTAGGGGGTCGGGGGTTGTAGGGGAACATTGGGGAGGGGAGAGAAGGGCCAAGGGGAGGAGGTGAGTCTTGCTTGCAGTCACGTCTTGGCTTTGCCTTGGGGATGGCGTCGAGGTGAGGGAGATGGGGGCAAGGATGAGGATGAGGGTGAAACTGGCGAAGGAGGGAGAAAGGGTTGTGGTGAAGAGACGATTAAGGGAAGGAGATATGGGGGGGGGGTGAGGAGAGGGGGAGGGGGAGTGCGCGCGTGCGTGCGACCTGTCATGGAATTGTTATTGTTTTTTTCTGACCTTTGGAGGGTAATTTCTTTTCTGTTCTCTTTGCTTTGCCTTTGCCTTCACTCTCTCTCTCTGCCTCTTTTTCTTGTGTCTCCCTTAGTCTCTCGTCCTCCCCTCATTTCCCGGGGACTTCCGACCTTCCCCCCCCCCCTTCCTCTCTCTATTCTCCCTCAATTGGCATTTGATAAAGAAGGTCAGCAATAAAATCCCAGAGGGGGAGGGGAGGGGGAGGGTAGGGGAGGGGTGGGGAGGACGGGACAGCAGGGGCCTTTGCTATCGTAAAGGGTTATATATAAGCCACTTCCTGTAATGTTTTTTTTATTGTTCTTTTTTGTTATTCTTTTTTATATACTTAACATTTAATGTAAGGATTTCCAACGGGATGTCACGGTGGGGGCCTTATGAAGCAGGACAGGCCTCGGGGTGGAGATGGGGGGGGGGAGATGGGAAGGGGGGAAGGAGAGGATACATGAGAGGGGGGGAGGGAGGGAGGGAGGGGAGATCGAAAAGGTTGAGTGTGGGGGAGGGGGGTAGAGGAGGGATTTAGGAGGGGAGGGGGGGTAGAGGAGGTATTTAGGAAGGGGGGGGGGAGGGGGCGAAGGGCATCCTGTAGGACTTTCCATTTTCTTGGCAGCGGAATGTTTTTGTTGCTCGGGTCGCAGCCTCCTTGGCAAAGATTTTCTGGGGCGATGTCTTATCGTTGGAGTCTGTTATTGGCATTTTATTATCGTCATTGTCATTTTATTATCGTCATTGTCATTATCATTATTCTGATCATCATTATTGTTGCTATTGTTTTTGTTGTTGCTTCGTATATATATATATATGTGTGTGTGTGTGTGTGTGTGTGTGTGTGTGTGTGTTTGTATTTATGTGTATGTATCTGATATAATGTATATGTATGTTTGTATACTTTATATATATATATATATATATATATATATATATATATATATATGTACGTATGTATGTATATATATATGTATATGTAATGCTATGACACTGTGTTTTCTGGTATTGAGGTCAGGGTCGTCCCGCGGCGGTTATTTCAAAGTTTAAACGATAAGACGCGAATCTTGGAGGCAATATCCGGTATGGCATGTGCGTGTGCGTGTGTGTGTGCGTGTGCGTGTGCGTGTGCGTGTGCGTGTGTGTGTGTGTGTGTGTGTGTGTGTGTGTGTGTGTGTGTGTGTGTGTGTGTGTGTGTGTGTGTGTGTGCGCGTGCGTGCGTGCGTGCGTGCGTGTGTGTGTGTGTGTGTGTGTGTGTGTGTGTGTGTGTGTGTGTGTGTGTGTGTGTGTGTGTGTGTGTGTGTCCGTCTGTCTGTCTGTCTGTGTCCGTCTGTCTGTCTGTCTGTGTCCGTCTGTCTGTGTCCGTCTGTCTGTCTGTCTGTGTCCGTCTGTCTGTCCGTCCGTCTGTCTTTCTGTCTGTCTGTCTGTCTGTCTGTCTGTCTGTCTGTCTGTCTATCTGTCAACTCCTCCTCCTCTTCCTCGTCCTCCTAACCCCACCTTGTCGCTGCCTGTGATGGGCGTGATGGCGAGGCGAGAGAGAGAAGGTGTCATGAATACTCACTTTTCCTCAGGCACGTGACTGTTCTTAAGAGGGTAGGAGGGGAAGGGGGTGGGGGGATTGTTCGCAAGAGGATGGGGAGGGGAGGGGAGGAGGAAGAGGAAGGGGAGGGGAGGGGAGGAAGAAGAGGAGGGGGAGGGGAGGGGAGGAAGAAGAGGAGTAGGAGGGGAGGGGAGGAGGAAGGGGAGGGAAGGTGGAAGAGGAGGAAGGGGAGGGAAGGTGGAAGAGGAGTGGGAGGGGAGGGGAGGAAGAAGAAGAGGAGGAAGGGGAGGGGAGGAGGAAGAAGAGGGAGAGGGGAGGGGAGGAAGAAGAGGAGTAGGAGGGGAGGGGAGGAAGAAGAGGAGTGGGAAGGGAGGGGAGGGGGAAGAGGAGTGGGAGGGGAAGGGAGGAGGAAGAGGAGGGGGAATGGGAGGGGAGGGGAAGGGAGGGAAGGTGGAGGAGGAGGGGGAGGGGGAGGGGAGGGTTCAAGGGTAGAGGGCGAGGGCGGGGCGGGGGGAGGGGGGCGTGTCGGAACATAACTAGATGGTAACGTTTGTCTGGAGATCATAGTAGTGGAGGTGGGAAGAATTGTTGATGAGGGAGAGAGGGAGAGGAGGAGAGCGAGGGAAGGAGAGGGATGTTGGGAGGGAGGGGGAGGGAGGGAAAAGATGAGAGGGAGGGAGAGTGAGAGAGAAAGGAGGAGAGTGAGAGAGGGATAGAGAAAGGGAGGGAGAGAGAGAGAGAGAGAGAAAGGGAGCGAGAGGGAGAGAGAAAGGGAGGGAGAGGGAGAGAGTTAAATCTCGCCGACGCCAGCTTAGTTCGGCAGGGCACCGGGAATGCTGATAGGAGAGTGGGCAATGCTTAGGCTGCTGCTGCTCTGGTGAGGTGGGAGGGGGGGGGGGCATAAGGGAGAAAGGTAGAAACGGGGATTGGGGGAAAGGTAGAAGGGGAGATTGAGAGAAGGGGAGAGAGGCATAAGGGAGAAAGGTAGAAAGGGAGATTGAGAGAAAGGTAGAAGGGGAGATTGAGAGAAGGGGAGAAAGGAGAGAGAGGCATAAGAGAGAAAGGTAGAAAGGGAGATTGAGAGAAGGGAAGAAGGGGAGAAAGGGGAGAGAGGCATGAGAGAGAAAGGTAGAAAGGGAGATTGAAAGAA
>NC_091586.1:20560038-20565038 GCF_042767895.1 Penaeus vannamei
CTCTCTCTCTCTCTCTCTCTCTCTCTCTCTTCTCTCTCTTTCTCTCTCTTTCTCTCTCTCTTCCTCCCTCTCTCCCTCTTCCTCTCCCTCTCCCTCTCCCTCTCCCTCTCCCTCTCTCCTCTCCCTCCTTTTCTCCATCTCTCCCTTCCTTTCTCCCTCCCTCCCTCCCTCTCTCCGTCTCCCTCTCCCTCTCCCTCCTTTTCTCCATCTCTCCCTTCCTTTCTCCCCTCTTCCCGTCTCGCCCTGCCTTCTCGCCCTCCCCTCCTGCCCTGATGTTCCACTGGGAGGTTCCTAAATTATACCTTTACACCAAACCTCCATTATTTACTTTCTTATTCATTCATTAATCAGTCAAGCTGTTCATTTAATCAAGATGTTTGTTTATTAATTACTCCGCGTATCGAGGTTAAGTTGAACCCCCCAAGTATTTTCTTTTTCTTTAGCGGCAGCATTGAGGATCGTCCTTGTATATGGCTTATTTGAGTGGCGTTGTTTATGTTACTGTTTTTGTTCGATTTTTTTTGGGGGGAGGGGGGTGGGTAAGGTGGTAGATTGTTCTTTGGTTAATTTTTTTTGTGTGTGTGTGTGTGGTTGTTGTTTGGTTGTCTCTTGTAAAGTAGGGTTATGTTATTGTTTTTTGGAAAATCTCTTAAACTACTTGTTTTTGAAATTAGGTGTTTGGAGATTTAAATGAAAATGGATTGTTTTTTGTTTTTTTCTTTTTCTTCTTTTTCTTGCGTTGGATGAGGAAAGTTCAGTTTCTTTTATAGTGTTTAGTTTTTCTAGCTTTTTTTTTGCGTTTTTGTCAATTTTCTCATTACTTCTTTCGTCTTTACATCCTCTTCCGTCGGCCTTTGGTCTTTTTTCTTTTCTTTTTTCCTTTTTTTCACATCTTTCCTTGGAGACAGGGGAAAGTTCCGGAGTTTCGCCAGTGTAGAGGACACGCAGTTTTTCTCTCTCTTTTTCTTGATTGTCATTTCCCCATTGTCGTTGCGGAGAAGAGGGGGGGGGGGCACCAGCAGCAGTTCCCTTTCCCCTCCCCCTCCTTCTCTTCCCTTCCCCCCCTCCCCCCCTTCTCTTCCCTTTTCTCCACTCTATGGATGTGCTTTGGATGTCATTTTGCCCCGTGATGTTGCATTTGATATTTCTCTCCTTGCTGTTTAGCCTTTTTTCTGTCTTACGCACGCAAACTCGCACGCAAACTCACAATCTCGCTCTCACTCTCATTCTCACTCTTACTTTCACACGCAAATAGGTTAAAGTAAAACATGAGATTGAAAATGAATATGATAGTTCAGTAAGTAAACAGATGAAATCTTTCGCGCTCTCGCCCACTCTCAGTTAGTGACACGTGCTGGTAGTACAGCTGTTGCACGTCTGTGAGTAGTACACACTGCGGCGTGGAAAGTTGCTAAGGGCGCCCTGATAGCAGCAATAAAATCATGGGAAAAGAAGCGATAGACAGAAGAGATTGATGCACGGATGAATTTAAAAGGTGAGTGGGAGGATTTGGGAGGGAAGGAGGGAGGGAGGGAGGGAGAGAGGGAGAGGGGGGAAGGAGAGAAAGAAAGAAGGAATGAGGGAGGAGGAAAGGAAGAGGGAGAGGCAGGGAGGGAGAGAAAGAGAGAAAGAAAGAAGGGGAGGGAGGGAGAGAGGGAGGGTTGGCAGAGGGCGATAAGGCCAATGTCACGTCTTGGCTTTGCTAGTCCAAACAAACAAGCCATCAATTATCAATCAAGGGAAGGGAACTCCCCTCCCCTCCCCTCCCCTCCCTCCCCTCCCATCCCATCCCATCTCCCTCTTTCCGCACCCCACCTCCCCCTCTCCCACACCCACCTCACACTATCCCTTACCTCCCCTCTCTCTCCCCACCCCACCTCACACTATCCCCAACCCCCTTCTCTCCCTCTCCCAAACCCCACCACCCTCTCCCCCCCACCACTACCCCCTACCCCCCCACCCTACCTCCCCCTCCTCCCCCACCCCATCTTCAATCATCAAACCCTTGTCATTTATCGCTTAGTTGTTTGGCCATGTCTGTGCTCTCTTATCTCCCAAGACGAAGCTAAATTGACTCTCGCCTCTAAGTCCATTCTCGGGTAGGGGGGAGGGGAGGGGAGAGGGGGGAGTGGGGGTTCGGAGAAGAAGGGAGGGGAAAGTAGACGAAGAAGGAAGGGGTAGGGAGAGTGGGTGGAGAGGGGAAGGGTAGAGAGTGGGTGGAGAAAGGGGGAGGAAGAAGAGAGGAGAGGTGAGAGGAGGAGGGGAAGAGATGGAAAAAATGACGAAATGCAGGCAGGGAAGGAGAGCGAAGGGAGAGTAGGAAGCAGACCGAGAGACACAGAAGACAGACAAGACGGAATGACGGACGCGCACGCACGCAGGCCGAGGGAAGCACTGCAGTTGCGTTGTGGAGTTGCGTGGTGTCTCCGTTTCTGCATTTTTTTTTTTCTTTTTTTTTACCTTTTTTTTCCTCCCTCGGATCTAATACGCAGACTTTCGTGATAGGGTGTGGTATTGTGGGGCACACGGGGGGGGGGGTATGAGGGGAGAGGGGGTGTTGAAGGGAGGAGGGGGGTGGGGGGATTCGGTAGACCAGGTGAGGCTTCGGTCCCTCGGCGACTGCTGGCAAGGTCACCTGTCGGGGTGCTTACCCGTAACACCCCCCCTCCCCCCTCCCTGCACCCTCCGCCCCTCCCCTCCGCCAGATGATTGACAGGTTGCACCGACGCGCGCGCCAGGTGGTGCTGGTGTGTCTTTGTTGGGGGATGGGGGAGGGAGGGGGTGAAGGAAGGGGGATATTGAAAGTTATCCCTCCCACTCCACCCCATTCCTCCCTTCCCTTCTCTCCTCTCCTCCCCTCATATCTCCCCTCCCTTCGTTTCCTCTTTCCTCCCACCCACTTCACTTCTCCTCCCCCTTCCTCCTGTATCCTTCTTTCTTCCTTTATTCTCACATCCCCCTCTCTTTTTCTCCTCCCTCCTCCCTCCACTTCCCTCCTCCTTCCTCCCTTCACTTCCCTCCTCCCTACACTTCCTCCTTCCTCCCTCCCTCCCTCTTCCCTCCACTTCCCTCCTCCTTCCTCCCTCCCTCCACTTCCCTCCTCCTTCCTCCCTCCACTTCCCTCCTCCTTCCTCCCTCCACTTCCCTCCTCCTTCCTCCCTCCTCCCTCCTCTCTCTACCTCCAGAGGGAAGCCTGAGGGAAGACCTAGGGGGTTAGGGCGTGCGGCTGCGGCGAGGGCGTGGAGGTGGGTGGAGACTGGGCGGGGTAGATAGGAGGAGGTTTGATATGTAAATTATAGGCGCGATATACTTTCTTTTTTCTGCTTCTTCTTCTTCTTCTTCTTCTTCTTCTTCTTCTTCTTCTTCTTCTTCTTCTTCTTCTTCTTCTTCTTCTTCTTCTTCTTCTTCTTCTTCCTGGACGAGAGATGCCTGCGGTCCTGTAGAGATTGGATTGCTTGCTGATAGATAGTTGTGAGGGGGAAGGGGGGAAGGTAGAGAGGAGAGGGGAGAGGGGGGGAGAGGGGATAGGGGACAGGTGAAGGCGGAAGAGGGGGTGGGCGGCCTACCCTTGTCGGAAGACCTGCACAAACAGTGTAATGCCGGTTAATGTAGGCCTATCAAGAGCGGCTGTGCAAACACCGTAATACTCGGGCGGGATGGCGTGGTCACGTGACTCAGCGCTTGATCCGAGGTGGCACGGCGATTGGGTGTTGCCAGGTGGTATTTCTTTTTCTCTCTGTATCTGTCTCTGTCTCTCTCTCTCTTTCTCTTTCTCTTTCTGTCTGTCTCTCTCTCTCTCTTTCTGTCTCTCTCTCTATATATATATATGTATATATATATATATATATATATATATATATATATATATATATATATATATATATATATAATGTATGTATATATGTGTTTCTTCATGTTCCTACGCATCTCTCTTTGCCTATTTCTCCTCTCCCTTTTCTTCCCCCTCTTCTAGCTGTTATTCTCGTGTCGTCGCGCCCTTTTCTCATCCCTTTTTTCATCTATCTATCTGCCGATCTATCTCTGTATTTCTTTGCTTGAGGCGGGGTGGGAAAAGGCGGTGATTGGCAACCTAGTTACGCCGCGTGGCACAAAGGCTTGTTGATACTGGGCAGTTTATTCGGTTCGGGAATTTGGTATTATTTCTTTTGGTATGTGTGCGGAGGGGAGGTGGCGGTGTCTGAACAGTTGTTGTTGATGATGATGTTGTTTTTGTTGTTGTTGATGATGTTGTTTTTGTTGTTGTTGTTTTTTGTGGGATATTGATCTTTGTTTATTCTGAATGGTGCGTTTTTTTTGTGACAGGTTCTGTTATTTTGGTGTGTGTTGTTTGTGTGGAAGTTCAAGAGGTCTGAGTGGGGCATGGATGGTTCTGGTTTCTTCTTTTTCTTCTTCTTTCCTTTCCTCTCTTACTCATTTTTCTCATTTCCATCCTTCTTTTTTCTTTTTCCTTCCTCTCTTCCTTCTTCCCTCCCTCCGTCCTCCTATTCCGCCTCCTTTTTCTCCTCCTCCTCCTCTTTCTCCTCTTTCTCCTCCTCCTCCTAATTGTTCCTCGTCCCTCGCTCTCTCTCTCTCTCTCTCTGTCCCCTTCCCTCCTCGTCGGGATTTTTGGAGATTTTAAAACCATGATTGCTTTCGTTTTTGTATATTTTCTTTTGTCTCTTTTTCTAAACGTTCTTTACTCTTTTCCGTTTCTATTTTCTTTTTTCCTTTTGTTCGCGATTTATGTACGGTCGGTACCTAATTTGTCGTTGTTATTTTGTTATTGCAACTGCTGTCATTGTCGTCACTGACATTAATATAACGCTGATGTATTCGCGTTAGTGATACCCACGTCAATCACTAGTATTGCCTGGTATCTACTTCCCATATGAGTTTTAGAAACCCACGATACCCACGTCAATCACTAGTAGAAATCCAGTTTTAGAAATCCACGATACCCACGTCAATCACTTGTATTGCTTGGTATCTACTTCCATGCG
>NC_091586.1:20572538-20582538 GCF_042767895.1 Penaeus vannamei
ACCACCTCCACCTTCACTTCCACCTCCACCCTCCACCCCTCACCACCTTCACTTCCACCTCCACCTCCACCCCAACCCCTCACCACCTTCACCTTCACTTCCACCTCCACCTCCACCCCTCACCACCTTCACTTCCACCTCCACCCCAACCCCTCACCACCTTCACCTTCACTTCCACCTCCACCTCCACCCCTCACCACCTCCACCTTCACTTCCACCTTCACCTCCACCTCCATCTCCACCCCAACCCCTCACCACCTCCACCTTCACTTCCACCTCCACCATCTCCACCTTCACTTCCACCTCCACCATCTCCACCTTCACTTCCACCTCCACCTCCACCCCAACCCCTCACCACCTTCACCTTCACTTCCACCTCCACCTCCACCCCTCACCACCTCCACCTTCACTTCCACCTCCACCTCCACCCCAACCCCTCACCACCTTCACCTTCACTTCCACCTCCACCTGCACCCCTCACCACCTCCAACTTAACTTCCACCTCCACCTCCACCCCAACCCCTCACCACCTTCACCTTCACTTCCACCTCCACCTCCACCCCTCACCACCTCCACCTTCACTTCCACCTCCACCTCCACCCCAACCCCTCACCACCTTCACCTTCACTTCCACCTCCACCTCCACCCCTCACCACCTCCACCTTCGCTGCAAAGAGACCCATCGGTGTTATCACAGCTGATTTGGAATTATTTATAGGATTTAGTTACAAAGGCCTATTAGGGAAAAATGTATTACGTGAGTGGTCGTTTGACGGTTGTTTATTTGTTATCAGTTGGTATTTGGTTATTTTTGTTCTTAGGTTTTGTTGTGTTTGTTTCATTGTGTTATTCGTTTTTTTTTAAGAAATTGTATGTGTTGGTATTTTATATTTGTAGGATTTAATAGTTGTTGGAATTCCTTGTTGCTCTTGTATTTATTTGCATACCAGTTAATTTCGGTTGCTGTTTCGCTTTGTGTATTATTCCAGATTCCTTTTTTGTTATTCTGATTATTCCTGATTCGTTTAAAAAAAAAATTATGTCGAATTTTCACATTATTTTATCGCGGATTTACGAGACTAACGGACGAGGACGGGGGGGGGGGGCAGGAGCCAGGGAGATTAAGTTTGCATCGTTGAGGACGGAAGGAATCTTTTATCGAGTTTTATCTCCGGCATCCTTGTGAGACGGAGGGTCAGTGACTTCTGGGAAGACCCTACTCTCTTCCCCTCTCCTTTCCTTCTTTCCTCCTCCCCTCCACCGCCCCTCTTTCTCTCTCTCTTTCGCACTCTTTTTTTTCTCTCTCAACACCCATCTCTCTATTCCACTCTCGTGCGCACCCGATGACGTCATAAGGCCTATAAGAGGGGGAGGGGAGGGGGGCGTCGCTATTGATGCTGGTGCATGATGCGTCTCTCTCTCTCTCTCTCTCTCTCTCTCTCTCTCTCTCTCTCTCTCTCTCTCTCTCTCTCTCTCTCTCTCTCTCTCTCTCTCTCTCTCTCTCTCTCTCTCTCTCTCTCTCGCTCTCTCTCTCTCTATCTCTTCCCTCTCTCTGTGTCTTACTCTCTGTCTCTCTTTTTCTCTCACTCCAATTCTCACTCTCCTCTTCTTTTCCTTCCCCGTCTTCCTCGTTTTCTTCCTCTTTCGTAACAGCGTAGCGCCACGTGCGATGGATCGCTTCTACGTCAGTCTTCCCGTTAAGGTTAGAGTCGGGGGAGGATGGGGAGGAGGTGGGAGGGAGAAGTTAGGGAGGGAGGGGGTAGGAGGAAGGGGAGGAGGGGGTAGGAGGGAGAAGTTGGGGAGGGAGGGGGTAGGAGGAAGGGGAGGAGGAGGTAGGAGGGAGAAGTTGGAGAGGGAGGGGGGTAGGAGGAGGCAGAAGGAGAGGAAAGGGGTACGAGGAGCCAGGATAGGAATAGGAGGGGTTAGTGGGTAGGAGGGGGGAGGGTATAGGGTAGGTGTAGGGGTATGGAAGGGTGGGGAGAGGGGGTGGGGGTTCAAGGATGTAGTAAAATTGGGACGAAGAGGAATAATGATTGACGTCATCATCGCAGAGGTGCTTGGTGTGTATATGTGTTCGAGCGTGCGTGTGTGTGCGTGCTTGTGTGTATAAGAAGAAAAGATAAACAAATAACAGAAATAGAAATAAAATAAACAACGAACAGGAAAAAAAAAGAGGGAACGGATATATAAATAGAAAATGAAACGAACAGAAAGGGGGGTAAAAGAAATACAAACAATAGAAGAACAACAGGAAAAAGACAAACAAAACTACAATTAATTGCAACTCAATTAAAAAAAAAAAAAATCACCATAAACACCCCCCACCCCACCCCCCCCCCCCAAAAAAAGAAGAGAAGACCAAAACAAAAGAAAACGAAGAAAAACGAAAAAGAAAAAAAAAAAATCCAAAAATATCAATAAAGGAGAACAGGCAAGAACAATGTAAACAAAGGCATCTCCCGGCAGCAAGTGGGCCAGCCAGGGAATGCGGATGATGTAAATCATTGTTTGGGCAAAGACACAGCGCCGAGAACGGTTACTCGGCGGGCAACAGAGGGGGGGGGGGTGGAAAGGTGGAGGGTGTGTGGAAAGGTGGAAGGGTGTAAGGGGTGTGTGGAAAGGTGTAAGGGGTGATGGAAGGGTGCAGCGGGTGTGGAAAGGTAGAGGGGTGGAGGGGGTGATGGAAGGGTGGAGGGAGTGTGGAAAGGTGGAGGGATGGAGGGGGTGTGGAAAGGTGGAGTGGGTGATGGATAAGTGGAGGAGAGTGGAGGGGTGGAGGCAGGTTGGTAATTGTAATGATTGTAAAAATGGTAGTAGTAATTGCTAATAGGTAGGAATTCGTGGATTGCATTGTTTATAATGGTGATAGTAATTATTTACCGTGGATACTGGTAGTGGCAGAAGTAGTGTCAAAGTGAAGGAAGTAATAAGGTAAAGCGTAACAGCAAGAGCAACACTATAGAAACTAAGAATGATTGAAAGAATGGAATGGTAGAATAGGGAGAGAGAGAGAGAGAGAGAGAGAGAGAGAGAGAGAGAGAGAGAGAGAGAGAGAGAGAGAGAGAGAGAGAGAGGGGGGGGGGGGGGTACTGGATCGACCAGAAAGGCATACAAGCAAGCAGGGAGAAATGCAAGCACAGCCCAGCGGGCAAGCAGTCATTCATAGAGCTTTAGGAATACAGGCAACGGGCAGTCAAATCAGGCAGAACAGCCATGCAAGCAGACGTAGACAGGTAGAAAGGAGAATTTGAAAAAAAATAACACGCAGGCACACAAGCAAACAGTCAGGCATGCAAGTATTCGTTTAAGAGGGTTTTATGAGGGAAGACGCAAGTGAGCAGGTGGATAAGCAGGCAGACAAGCGGAAGATCAGGCAGCCAGCCACCGAAGTCGACAAGAAAGAGCAGTCACTCAAACAGACAGACAGACAGACCGACAAGAAAGAGCAATCACTCAAACAGGCAGACAGACAGACAGACAAGAAAGAGCAATCAGACAGACAGACAGACAAAGACATTGAGCCAGCAAGTAAGCGAGCCAGACAGAACGCCAGTCGGCCAGCAAGCAAGCAAGCAAGCAAGCAAGCAAGCCAGACCGACAGCCATTCAGCCAGCGAGACTGCCACTCAGTCAGTCTTTCAGAGATGCAAAGCAGATGGGTCCGCGCACGGTGTAGGAATTCCGAGCGGGGCGCAGGCAGCGAAAACCAGCGTTTTATTGAGGCGTCGATAGGCTTCGATGGGGGGGGGGGGGTCGCGAGAAGGAGGGAATGAGGGAAAGAAGGGAGAAGGGGGAAGGAGGGAAAGGGAAAAGCAGGGAGGGAGAGAGGGGACAAAGGGAGGGAGGGAGGGTGGGGAAGAAAGAAAGGAGGGAGGGAAGGGGGAAGGAGATAGTCAGAGAGAGAGAGAAAAAAAAGAAAAAGAAAAAGAAAGAATGGGAGAGAGAGAATGATGGATAGGAAAGGGGAGGCTACCTCTTTGAAGGCTCCCCTTTCTCTCCTCTCCCCTCTCTTATCCCTCTCCCCTCTCTTATCCCCCTCCCCTCCCCAAAGGAGCCGCCCAAGCAAGACCTCGTCACGGAATGCACAGGAAGCAGGGAAGGAAACGGATGGTACGAAAAAAGGAGAATAAAAAAAAACAAAGAAAATAAAAGAGCAAAGAAGAGGGGTTGGAAAGTAGTTTTTTCTTCTTCTTCTTCTTCTTCTTCTTCTTCTTCTTCTTCAAAGGAGAGGAAGGGGAAGGGAAGGCAAAAGCAAGGACGGACATACCAGGCGTGCATGGCGAAAGCACCGACATGTGCATGGTTGGATGGTCATTCTGAGTTAGGGGAGGGAAGGGGGCGATGGAGGGGGATGGGAGGGGGGAGGGGGACGATGGAAGGCGGGCGGGGGAGGGAGGGGAGGGAGGGGGACGATGGAGGGCGGTGGGAGGAAGGAGGGGACTATGTAGAAGATGGAGGGGAGGGAGGGGGGTGGAGGGCGGTGGGAGGGAGGGTGACGATGGAAGGCGGGCGGTGAGAGGAGGGAAGGGACAGTGTAGAAGATGGAGGGGAGGGGAGGGAGGGTGACGATGGAGGGCGGTGGGAGGAAGGAGGGGACTATGTAGAAGATAGAGGGGAGGGGAGGGGATGGAGGGTGATAGAGGGGGGAGCGGGTGTAGACGATGGGGAAAGGGAGGGGGTCGATGGAGGACGATGGGGGGGTGGGGGTGGCGTGGGGGAGTGGGGGGGAGCGACGTAGTGCGATGCAAATGGCATTGCAATGAACGAGCGGGATCGATGAGGGAGCGCGCGGAGACGTCGACGCGCCGCTCTGCAAGTCGAAGATGTTGATCGCGATGAGGCCATGTTGCAGGAGGAGGGGGAGGAGGAGGGGGATGGGGGAGGGAGGGGAGGGAGGGGGACGATGGAGGAGGAGGAGGGGGAGGAAAATGGGGGGAGGGGGACGGGGAGGAGGAAAATGGGGGAGAGGAAGAGGAAAATGGGGGAGAGGAAGAGGAAAATGGGGGAGGGAGGAGGAAAATGGGGGAAGGTGGAGGAGGAGGGGGAGGAGGAGGAGGAGGAGGAGGAGGAGGAGGGGTGGTTGCAAGAATTGGGGGAATCCGCGTAACGGGTGATGCAAGAAGGATCGTGTTGCGAGGCGGTGCAAAGAGCGCGAACTCTGAGTGATGTAAGGATGTAAGGGAGGGAGAGAGAGAGAGGGAGAGGGAGAGGGGGAGGGGGAGAGAGAAAGAGAAAGAGAGAGAGAGAGCAAAGAAAATTTATTTAAAGCTAGAGAGCGATCAAGAAATAACAGATGAGCACGAACCTCATTTGATGGACCAGAACGGAAACACAGCGGATAGCAAGCAAGGCAGACAAGCAAGAAAATAGGACAGGCGATCAAGCAAGACAAGCAAGGCAGGCAGGAATGCAAGGAAACCGCCACTAATCTGCCTCTGCTTGCCTTCGACTGCAACGAAATTGTCTTGTTTCCCGTATTTTTTGTTTTGAATGAGCGAATGAATGAGTGAATTAATGAATGAGTGCGTCCTTAACTGCGCTAATTGAAAGGAACGCGCCAGTCACCGCAAATAACCTCGAGTGGCCCGGATAAACACGGGCGCACTTATCACAGCCGCTTGCTTGCTGTTTTTTTTTTTTTTTTTTTTTTTTCTTTTTCTTTTTTCTTTTTTTTTGGGTGGGGGGTGGGGGTAGGGTTAGGTGTGTGTTTGTGTGTGTGTGTGTGTGTGTGTGTGTGTGTGTGTGTGTGTGTGTGTGTGTGTGTGTGTTTGTGTTTGTGTTTGTGTGTGTGTGTGTGTGTGTGTGTGTGTGTGTGTGTGTGTGTGTGTGTGTGTGTGTGTTTGTGTGTGTGTGTGTGTGTGTGTGTGTGTGTGTGTGTGTGTGTGTGTTTCTGTGCGTGTGTGTGTGTGTTTCTGTGCGTGTGTGTGTGTATTTCTGTGCGTGTGTGTGTGTATTTCTGCGTGTGTGTATGTGTTTCTGCGTGTGTGCGTCTGTGTGTGTGTGTGTCTGTGTGTGTGTGTCTTTGTCTGTGTCTGTGTCTGAGGGGGGGGGGGGGTGAGGGTCGAAGCTTAGAGTCGAATACGCATTACAAGCACACTTCAGGAGGCACCTGCCCCCTCACACGCTCCGGCATTCGTAAGGCACTCGTATACGGACACGTACGCCCATGCACCCGCGCGCACAGACACACGTCGCACATACATGCGTGTTGACATACGTGCACATACGCACAAACACACGTAAATACAAACATTCATGCACATACACATACATTAACACAAGTACACAAACTCTCATAAACACGCACACACATTAACAAAAACACACATAAACACGAACACACATTAACACAAGTACACACATAAACACGCACACACACACGCACACATACTCCCGTGCGTACACTCATTCTCCAGCGAATGTAGGCAAAGTAGAGGCGATAATGAACTGAAGTAATTTAATCCGCTAGCATAGTGGTGTTCATTACAAGCCGGGGGGGGGGATAGGGGAGGGGAAGGGTTGGGTAGGGAAGGGGGAAGGGGAGGGGATGGGTAACGAAAAGGTAGAAGAGGGGATGGGAGGGGGTAATGAATGGGGAGGAGGAGAGAGGAGGGGAATGGGTAACGAAGGGGGAAAGGGGGAGGGAGGAGGAGGGGAATAGATAACGAAGGGGGGAAAGGGAATGGATAACGAAGGGGGAAGGGGAATGGATAACGAAGGGGGGAAGGGGAGGGGGAATGGATAACGAAGGGGGGAAGGGGAGGGGGAATGGATAACGAAGGGGAAGAAGAAGAGGTGGGAGGAGGATGTGTGGGGAGGGGAGGGGGCACTCCGGGTGTGGGATGTCTCTTACTTGTTCTTTTACTTGTTTTTCTTTTGTTATTGTTGGGTTCGTATTGTTTATAAGCGTTAGTAAGACTGGAAGAATGTAATTGTGTTTTTTTAAAGCATTACTGTGGTAATTTTCACTCGGGTAAATATTACCACACTTTTCGTATGCGCTTGCAAGAATGCATAATTTGTTGTTACAAATAGCAATGTTGTTGTTTTCTTGTTTCTGTAGTTGTTATCCTCATCTTTTTCTTGTTATTGTTGTCCTTACACATTATTGTTAAGTCCACTTTTATTACGGCATGCTATGTTTATACAAACATTTTTTTTATTAGCCTGCGCCCTCTTGCCCCCCCCCCTTCATCCCCCACCCCACCCCTCCCCCTCATTCGCAGCTGCTGTAAACAAGCACCGACCGAGGTAGATTGCTCGGCCAAGTCGTGTGTGAAATCGAGGGGGCACTCTAGGCTTGCGTGGTTGTGTTGTTGTTTTGTAGCTTTGCGTTTGTTTGGGGGAATGCTGTTGTTTCGTTGTATTTTTTTAGTAGTTTAGGTTGTGTGTGTTTGTGTGTGTTTGTTTGGGAATGTGCGTCTAGGATTTGCGTAGAAAGAGAGAAAAACTAGTATTATATATAGCCTTTATGTTACTGTAATGTATGCAGCCTATATATTCGTATGTATTAAGTTTTCATATAAGATATAGTGTATGGGATGTGTTCAGCTCGGTAATGTATGGCTGTGTCTGTTCATGGATGCATAGATATCTGAATATGTACATACATAAATTCTTAAACAAATTGTAAAAAAAATGCAGACACGCACGCACAGAATCGCGCGTGCACACACACACACACACACACACACACACACACACACACACACACACACACACACACACACACACACACACACACACACACACACACACACACACACACACATGCATACACATACACACATGCATACACATACACACATGCATACACATACACACATGCATACACATATGCAAACATACAAAGATACACTTACACACACACCCACTCGCCTCGCTCATGCCATCTTCATCATCGTTGTTAAAAGTCAAGGCATAACGTAGGTAAATTGAGCCCATCAGACGGCGGGTATACGCGAGGCGCTTCGGTGATGGCGACACCAAGGACGAGAAGGAGGGGGGGGTTGTAAGAGCCCAAATGTTGGGTCCTACAAGAGTTCGGTAGATGGCGAGCTTAGGGTTGAGGTAGACAACCAAGATGTCTTGACTCCTTTACTTAATAAGATGGAGTGCTCCTTGACTCCCCGCAAGGAGTCTGCCTGATCTCCTATACACTGGTTAAAAGATCGCACCAAGTCACGTTGTTAGCATGTGACGAACGGTGATGAAAAAGGAAGCGTTACATCAATACATTGCTCTTGTGGAAGAGATAGACAACACAACATTCTAATGCCTGGTGAGGCAAGAAGAGAGGAATGAACAGAGGAAGCGATGGTCAGGCGCATATGCATATGTATATGTATGTGTGAAGATACGTATGTGACAAACATGTAAGATTATATATATATATGTATCACATAGTAATTAGATATAGATATAGCTAGGTTACAGGGAGGGAGATGAGAGAGAGAGAGAGAGAGAGAGAGAGAGAGAGAGAGAGAGAGAGAGAGAGAGAGAGAGAGAGAGAGAGAGAGAGAGAGAGAGAGAGAGAGAGAGAGAGAGAGAGAGAGAGAGAGAGAGAGAGAGAGACAGGGAGAGGGAGAGAAGGGAAGAGGAGATTGAGAGGGAGAGAGGGAGAGAGGGAGAGAAGGGAAGAGGAGATTGAGTGGGAGAGGGAGAGAGAGATGGGAGAAGAGCGGAAGAAGGAGTGAACGAAAGAGAACAACCTAATAAATGAGAAGGGAAGAGAGGCCATGCACTTTATATGCCCACGAGAAGGTTACGACCCAAACACGGCAATAGAACAGTAACAGGACGAGAAAAGTTCCACGGCAAAGGAGCAGTAAAGAGGGAGATGAAGCGAAAACTCCGAGGCAGAGGAACCGAAAACTCTCGAGGCAAGCAGGGAAGGAGGCGTCCCATTCCGGCTCCTCCTTGTGGCGTTGGAGGCAGATAGGCGAGAGTTATAGGGGAGGCAGGCAAGCAGGGGGGTATAAGAGGAAGCAGATGGGGAGAGGCGGTGCAGGCGGGCCGGTAGGTAGGTTGGTTGGTTGGTTGGTTGGTAGGTTGGCAGGCAGGCAGGCGGGCAGGCAGGCAGGCAGACAGACAGACAGACAGGCAGGCAGACAGACACAGACAGACAGACAGACAGACAGGCAGGCAGGCAGGCAGGCAACCAGGCAGGCAGGCAGGCAGACAGACAGACAGACAGACAGACAGGCAGACAGACAGGCGGGCAGGCAAGCAGGCAGGCGAGCAGGCAGACAGACAGACAGACAGACAGACAGACAGACAGACAGGCAGGCAGGCAACCAGGCAGGCAGGCAGGCAGGCAGACAGACAGACAGACAGACAGGCAGACAGACAGGCGGGCAGGCAAGCAGGCAAGCAGGCAGGCAGGCAGGCAGGCAGGCAGGCAGGCAGGCAGGGAAGCAGCCAGATACATACATAAATAGAAAGACATTCAGACGGAGAGATAGGTGGAGACTTTCAAATGAATAGATAGACACTCGGACACAGATACAAAGGAAGAAAAACACGTATTATCAAAGTATTATCAAATCAACACTGTAGTATTATTACGCAATTGCGGAAAAGGTCATCTAAATCCCTCCTCCCCAACGCCCCCTTCCCTCCGCCTTCCCCGACCCCCTATCCCTCCCTCCGCCCTCCCCACCTCCACCCCCTCCCTCCCACCGCCCTCCCTCCGCCCTTACCACCTCCCTCCCTCCGCCCTTACCACCTCCCTTCCACCGCCCTCACCACCTCCCTCCCTATGCCCTCCCTTCCTACGCCCTCCCTCCCCAGTACTCCCTCCCTCCTCCCTTCCCAACACCACGCCCACCCACCCCCACCCTCTCCCTCCGCTCACCCCACCCCCACCCCCTCTTATCAAGCAGCGGAAGCAGTACGTCGCCGCGTGTGATCGGGTTGCATCATCACCGCCGCCATCATCACCACGGCGCTGTCAAGGTGGGGGCTCCGATAACACCTGGGCGGAGGGGGTGGGATGGGGG
>NC_091586.1:20600038-20610038 GCF_042767895.1 Penaeus vannamei
ATTTTTCTCTTCATTGTCTCTTTCACGATTTGTTATCCTCTTGCGACTTCTTTGACAAGGAATTCATCCTCCTAATCGACCCGAGGTCAGAGCCCCCGCGGGAGCCACAGAACCGGAATTAGACATAAAATGAGGATTCGATCTAGAATTACGATTAGGATTAGAATAAGGGGAAGTACTCTTGCGACGGTGACAGCGACAGACAGACAGCGGCGGCGACAGTAACGGCGACAGCAGGCGACGGCGGCGGGACGGTAGCTGGCTAACACGGGCGCTGTTCCGGTTGCGGCCGCTGATTGGCCGGAAGTGTGGACAATCACAGCCAATCAGGGCCAGCGGCGACTCCTTGTGCTGCTTCCTGTGGCGAGTGGAGGGAGGGAGGGGGGGGAAGGGGGTTGGGTGGGAGGGAGAAGAGGGAAGGAGGAGAGGGAGGGGGAAGAAGGGAGAGGAGGGGGTAGGGGAAGGGATTGTGGTGAGGAGAGGGTAGGGATAGGGAAGAGGGCAGGGGGAAAGGATGGAGGGGGAAGGGAAGGAGGGAAATGGCAAGGGAAGGGAGGTAAAGGAGGGAATGAAGGATATGGGAAGAGGAGGTGGAGAAGGGAAAGGGGGAAAGAGGAGGGTGAATGGGGAGGGGTGGAAATGACAATGAAAAGAGAGAGGGGAAGAGAGAGAGGGAAATGGAAGTACTGAAATGCTCTGATTTTTAATCTTTCTCTATTATGATTGTTATTGCGTTTTTATTGAGTGTTTATTACATTTTTTACTGGCCGTTGGTTGTTGCATATACTGTATTTTGCAAGAATTAACGTTTGTGATTTTGTTCACTTTTTGTGCAGTCGGCGCGTGTGCTTGTGTTTTTAGTCGGATGTGTACAGTATGTGCGCGTATGTGGAGTTGATTGGTTGGTATGCTGGTTGTTTGGGGTTGTGGGAGCATGTGCATGTAGTAGACATGCACTGTGTGTATTGTGCATCTGTGAATGTGTGCGCAAGCGTGTGTGTGTATATATGATTATGTACGCGTGTCTGTGTATATAGGACTATGTTCGCGTGTCTATATATGTTCGCGTGTCTATATATGTTCGCGTGTGTTTGTGTTTCTGCATGTAGGTGTGTGAGTGCGTGCGTTTGCGTACACGTCAAGGCGTGTCATCGACCTTCGTGCATTGGCTTGGTTGAAGGCAAGGTGCAGTATGCAGGTCCAGGCTCAGGGCGCAGTTGCAGGGAGGTTCTCGGGCTGTCCAAGGGAGCCTGCTTTTGGTGGCGTTGTGCTTGCTTTGGCTCATTTATTTATTATTGGATTTTGATGTCTTTTGATGTCTTTTTTTTCGTGATGTTTTTATTTTATGGTGGTGTTGGTATTTCGGTTTGCGTTGTTTTGTTTTTGTTTACTTTTGTTTGTTTTAGAAACCCGTTTTGTCTCCTCTCGGGCTGCTCTCTTTTTGGGTTCGTTGCTTGGCTTGTTTGTTTGTGTTTTATTCCCTTGGTTGTTTGTTTTGAAGTTTGCTGTTGTTTTTATTTTTTCTTGGCGGTTCTGGAATTCATTTTAACCTCCTCCTCGTTCTCCTCCTCCTCCTCCTCCTCCTCCTCCTCCTCCTCCTCCTCCTCCTCCTCCTCCTCCTCCTCCTCCTCCTCCTCCTCCTCCTCCTCCTCGTCTATTACTACTGCTTCTCCTACGTCCTCCTCTTCTCCCTCTTCTTTCTCTTCCTCCTCTTCCTAAATACTTTATTCATCAAGTGCCTCACGCGCCAAACTTGCGCAGTGGAATGTGATTCATAATTGATCGTTGCGAAGTTGATTTCCGTCTCATTATTCATTAACCTTCGCCGGATCATCAATGTTTATATATGTATGTATATATATCAGTGTGTGTGTGTGTGTGTGTGTGTGTGTGTGTGTGTGTGTGTGTGTGTGTGTGTGTGTGTGTGTGTGTGTGTGTGTGTGTGTGTGTGTGTGTGTGTGTGTGAGAGAGAGAGAGAGATATGCATAGATGTGTGTATGCATATTTATGTATGCCTATTTATGTATGCATATGTATGTATGCATATGTATGTATGCATATGTATGTATGCATATTTATGTATGCCTATTTATGTATGCATATGTATGTATGCATATGTATGTATGCATATTTATGTATGCCTATTTATGTATGCATATGTATGTATGCATATGTATGTATGCATATTTATGTATGTATATATGTAAATTATATATATATATATATATATATATATATATATGTATGTATATATATATGTATATGTATATGTATATATATATGTATATATATATATATATATATATATATATATATATATATATATATATATATATATATATATATATATATATATATATATATATATATATATATATATATATATATATATATATATATTATATATATACATATATACATATATACATATATACATATATACATATATATATATATATATATATATATATATATATATATATATATATATATATATATATATATAAATATATATATATATAATATATATATATATATGTATATATATATATATATATATATATATATATATATATATATATATATATCACAATTAACTCGCAGGTTGTCTATTGTATATTATGCGTTATACATTCTGCATTGGGAAACGTTGTGTGTTGTGTGTAGTTTGATGAAAAAATAAACTGTAGGCCTATGTGGATTTTGTAATGGACGTTGCATTTTAGAATTGATGATATTGGTATTTTATAGTTAGGCGTTATTTGTTCGTTGAGATATAGACGTATACTAACATTTCCGTGAATATCATTGTTATTGATATGATAAGAATGATAATGATAATAGCAATAATAATTATTACGATGAAGATGATTATTGTTATTTAATATTCTAGAATTGTTAATAACACAATTATGGAAAGTCAGGTGCCATTTAACCCGCGATTGATTGACTGACAGGTGAGGATGAGTCATCGCTGAGTCGGTCGATGTAATGCGCGTATTTGGGGAGATGTGGGGGTGTGGGGGGTGGGTGGGGGAAGGCTCATGTTTTTTATGTATTTTTTTATATTTTTCTTTCTTTTCTTTTCTTTTCTTTCTCTCATTCTTTCTTTTTCTTCCTTTCTTTCTTTCTTTCTTTCTTTCTGTATCTCTTTCTTTTTTCTTTCTTTCTCTCTTTCTTTTGAGGGGGGGTGTTAGTTGAATTGATAATTTTGTTTCCTTATTTACTGGTTTTGGTTAATGTTTTGTTACAAAGATATTATGTAAGGTTTAGATCTGTATTTATTTTTGTGTGTCTGATAAATTTCTAATGTTCGTTTATATTCTACCTTTCCATGTATTAATTGGAGACTTTTTTTCTTGCAGGTATGTCGTTGGCTGCACGTGGAACGAAGTTGCAAAAGGAAACGGTGAGAATGCAATTTGCAGGGAGAAGAGGGAGAGCGAAAGGGAGATGGAGAAGAAGAGGAAGAGGAAGAGGAAGAGGGAGAGGGAAGGGAGGTAGAGGAACAGGGGGAGAATGAGGGAAGAGGGAGGGGAACAGGGGGAGAATGAGGGAGAAAGGTAGAGGGACAGGGGGAGAAAGAGGGAGGAGAGGGAGAGGAACAGGGAAGAAGGGGAGAAAGAGGAAAGAGACAGAGAGAAAGAGAGGGAGAAAGATGGAAGAGAGTAAGAGGAACAGGGGGAGAAAGAAGGAGAGGGAGAGGAACAGAGAAAAAGGGGAGAAAGAGGGAAGAGACAGAGAGGAAGAGGGGAAGAAAGCGGGAAAAGTCGGAGGGGAAGAGGGGAAGAAAGAGGGAAGAGAGAGAGGGAGGAACAGGGGGAGGAAGAGGGAAGAGAGGGAGAAGGAGAGGGAGAAAGTGTGTGTGTGGGGGGGGGCGATTATTTTCCTATTTTGTGTGGCATAATGAAGCAGTTAGTGTGTAGTGGACCACCTGTGACAAGTGTTTGCAGGTGTTTCCCCGGTCTTCCGCTAGAGGCGCTAGTTGAACAGTCTTTTTTCGCTCGCTTTAGCTCCACGCGCGACAGTTTTTCGTGTTTTTTTTTCGTTTTTTTTTTTTTTTTTTTTGTCTATGCGTTGAAGGGAAGGGTGCTACCGGTTCCTTTTTTTTCTGTCTCTTTGTCTTTTGTTATGCAAATTTCCCTTAAACGTGTTTTGTCATTTTGAGGATCAGCGGAATCGAGAGGGCGGGGATGGCAGACCGAAAAAGAAGAAATACGGGCTGACGAATCCACACGCTGGCGAAGGAAAATGGGGCATTTGTTTATTCTCTTCTCTGTCTCTTCTTCTTCATCTTCTTCTCTTCTCCCTTCTCGCCTTTCTCTCCCCTTCTCTCCTTCCTTTCTACTCCCTCCCCTCTCGCTTAACTCCCTACTCCCCAGAACTCCCTACTCCCCTTTTGGGCCCTACCTTCCCATCTCCCTACCCTCCTCCCCCTCCCACTCCTTTACTCCCCTCCCCACTCCGTCACTTCCCCCCAATCTTTTACCCCCACTTCACTTCGTCTCTCTCGCTTCTCCCCCACTCCGTCACTTCCCCCACTCCTTTACTCCCCCCACTTCTTCACTTCACCCCACTCTTTCGCTTCTCCCCCCACTCCGTCACTTCCCCTACTCCTTTACTTCCCCCTCACTCCATCACTTCTCCCCTACTCCATCTCCCCCCCCCCCTCCACCCACTCCTTCACTCCCCCAACTCTGCCACGATTATGTTATGAAAATTAGGTAAGAGATGAGGTATATGGGGGTGGTGAGGGAGGGGGGGAGGGGGATTTAGGCGGTCACTTGGCGTAATGAATGTTTGTAGGGTCGGGGGTTGGGGTTGGAAGAAGGGTGGTGGGGGGGTAGTTGTACCCTGAGGGAGTGATCTGTCAAAGTGGGTGGGTGGAGTACACGCTCTCCCGACGTCTCTCTCTCTCTCTCTCTCTCTCTCTCTCTCTCTCTCTCTCTCTCTCTCTCTCTCTCTCTCTCTCTCTCTCTCTCTCTCTCTCTCTCTCTCTCTCTCTCTCTCTCTCTCTCTCTCTCTCTCTCTCTCTTCTCTCTCTTCTCTGCTTCTCTCTTCTCTCTTCTCTCTCTCTCTCTCTCTCTCTCTCTCTCTCTCTCTCTCTCTCTCTCTCTCTCTCTCTCTCTCTCTCTCTCTCTCTCTCTCTCTCTCTCTCTCTCTCTCTCTCTCTCTCTCTCTCTCTCTCTCTCTCTCTCTGCTCTCTGTCTCTTTCTCTCTCTTCTCTCTTTTCTGCTCTCTCTCTCTCTCTTTCTTTCTCTCTCTTCTCTCTCTTTCTTATCTTTGTTCTCCTTTCATTTCCTTCCCTCCCTCCCACTCTTCCTTTATTTTGGTTATTCCCTTCGCTCCCCTTTTCCGTTCCCATTCCTGCACCAGTTCCCCATTACCATCCATATTCTCACCCTTCTAATTATCTTACGTTCTCTCTACTGCCCCATCCCTTTTGCCCCCTCCCCTCTTCCCTCTTTTCTTCCTTTTTTCTTTTCTTCCTTTCTTCTCTTTCCTTTCCCTTCCTTCCTTCCTTCCTTCCTTCCTTCCTTCCTTCCTTCCTTCCCAAGTTGTTCGCTCTCTGTTACTTCCCCTTCCTCTTTTATTTCATTCGCCAGTCTCTCTCTCTTCCCCTTTATCGTATTATCGTCTGTCTCCCTCGTTCAGAAAGACACCGTGGAGGGGAGATAGAAAGGGAGAATAGAAGCTTAAGAAAGAATGTAAGGGGTAAGGACAAAGTACACGAAAGAGAGTAAGAGGGATAATTTAGATAATGGCGAGGGGAGATAGGGACTGTGCAAGGATGGTGAAGATAGGATAAGGTAATTGGTATTCGCTGAATTGTCTCTTTTTTTTCTTTCCTTTTCTTTTCTTCGGATGTTTTGGTTTTGATACTCTGTTTATGTCGGGGATGCCAAGTAAAAAAAAAAAAAGTTTTCAGTGTTATTATTAACTAATATTCAAATATCAAGCAATCGTATCTGTCCCCTCGGCATAAACCAGCAAGCATGTCCCATTTAAGTATGAAAAGACAGAGTTTTGACTGATCACTTAAAAAGAAAAAAGAAAAACAGAAATGCGTGGACAAAAATTTCGGTAGCGACATCTGGCATCCGATTAGCGGTCGAGGCATTTTGGCGCGCAAACCTCGATGGAGATGGATCGGACGTTTTGATTGGCTGGTCGAGATGGAACGCGACGTGTGATTGGTTGGCGTCTTGGGTATTAGATATCTCCGTTATTTGCAATTTACAAAGGGAGTATATTGATTAAGAAAAAAATGTTCGGAAATTATAGACCTCTACGGATGTTAGGTTTGTTATTAGGGACACGTTGTTTTTCTCCTTTCTTCTGTTACACCGGAATTGAGAGTGAGAGGAAAGGGAATGAGGTAATTACAGCAAGGGAAGGATAGGAAATGAGTTGATTAAAAAGGGAACGATAGAAAATGGGGTAATTAAAAAGGAAGGGAACGATAGGAAATAAAGTGTATATCAAAGAGATAATCGAAACGAGAATTTTTTTTTTTTTTTTTCAAAGGACGAAAATAGAATGAGATAATTGAGAATGAAATAATTAGGAAAAGAACGATCGCGAAATTAGATACCAAGGGAGCGAGAGGCATCCCTGACAAGGCATGATGAATTGGATAGAAATAAAAAACAGAGAAGGATAGAGGGCCCGAGGATGTATGGATAGGCTTGGATGACACGGGATAAAAGGGCTAGCTAGTGTGGATGGCGGTGTTGTGTGGTGTTATGGTGCGTTTTGTTATGGTGTTATGATGGTTTTTTTCTCGATCTCGGATTTCCTGAGGAGGTTAGGCGGAAAGAGGGTTGCCTTGTCTTGATTTTTGTTTATTTATTTATTCTTTTTTTGGGGTGTTTAGTCCCTTTTTTGTAGCCCCTTTTTCCTTTTTAATTTTGTCTGTTTCCTCTTTTTTATGTTTGTTTCTCTCTCTCTCTCTCTCTCTCTCTCTCTCTCTCTCTCTCTCTCTCTCTCTCTCTCTCTCTCTCTCTCTCTCTCTCTCTCTCTCTCTCTCTCTCTCTTTACATTTATCTTCAATTCTTTCATTTGGTCGTATATACTCGGTTTCCCCCTTTCCTCTGTGTTAGATTTTCACATATTTTTCTCTCTTTTTCTTGTTCTTATCTCGCCGTTCTTCCTTCGCCCGAATCTGATAATCGTCTTTCACGCTTCTTTACTTCCCTCATGTCCGTCTTTCCCTCCTCCCTCTGTTGCCCATCCTAACAACCTCCTTATGACAGTATCATCGTCGTCATCGTCACCATCGTCTTCGTCGTTATTGCTATCATTATCATCATCTTCATGTGCATTTTTATCTTCATTTTCATCTTCATTTTCATCTTCATTTTCATCATCTTCAATAATCGGTAATGTTATTGTTATTATTATTGATTGTTATTATGATTATTGTGATTTTTATTGTTATTATTGTTATCGTTATTATTATTATGATTATTGTTATTACTATTATTATTATTATTATTATTATTATTATTATTATTATTATTATTATTATTATTATTATTATTATTATTATTATTATTATTATTATTATTATTATTATTATTATTATTATTATTATTATTATTATTATTATTATTATTATTATTATTATTATTATTATTATTATTATTATTATTATTATCAGTTGTAGTAGTAGCAGCAGTATATTAGTGATACTGTTAGTAAATAGACAGATAGATTTATGAAATAAGATCGACTGTATCTCCAGAAACGGCAGCAGCAGGGGCGTGCTGAGCCTGACAATGGGCGTGAAAATGAAGGTGATTCTGAAAGGAGGCGCGTGGGCGTGCGAGGGATCCGGGGGGGTGTAGGGTGGAGGGATTTGCTGGTAACGAGGGGGTGAGGGGGAGTGCGAGTGTGAGGTGAAGGAGGAGTAAGGAGAGGGGAGAAAGAGGGTAGAAATGGGTAAGGGAAGAAGGGAGGGGAAGTGTTAGAAGGGTAGGCAGGGAGGGAAGGGAAGGGGTGTTTAGGGGAAGGTAAATGGGGAGGGGGAGGGGTGATGTGGGGTGCGTGTGTGAGGTGAAGAAGGAATAAGGAGAGGGGAGAAAGAGGGAAGAAAAGAGGGGAAGGGGAAGGTAAGGGGTGTTTAGGGGAAGTTAAAGGGGGTTGAGGGTGGATGGAGAGGGTAAAGAAGGAGGAAGGAGAGGGGAGAAAATGGAAGGAAAGAAGAGAGAGGAAGGGTAGAAGGACAGACAAGGAGGAAAGGGAAGGGGTGTTTAGGGGAAGGTATAGGGGGTGGGGTAAGGGGAGAGGGGGGGAGGGGAGATAATCGTCGGTATGGGCTGGTCGTGGGCGTGCTCGTCTTGTTCTCCATCTACGCCCATTCTGTGTGCTCCGGAGATTGAAGATGTGTTCGTATCTTTTTTTTTTTTCCTTTGTCGTTGTGTCTTATATCTCTTTTTTATTTCTCATGTATTATTATTGTTATTATTATTATTATTATTGTTAGTATTATTATTGTTGTTGTTATTAATGCTATTATTATTATTATTATTATTGTTAGTATTATGGTATTATTATTATTATTATTATTATTATTGTTATTATTATTATTATTATTATTTCTAGTGTTCAGAGCTTTTTGAGGAGAAAAGTCGAGGGAGAACTAGGGAAATAGGCGGGGAGGAAGAAGAAAGAATAAAAGAATGAAAAATACAACTAACAGGAGAGATAAGAGAAGGATTAATAACATTAAAATATTAAAGGAAATGAGTGAAGAGGAAAAACAAAGAGAGAGGAAGGAAACTAAGGAGGGAGAGGGGAGGGGGGTTAGAATGCGCCACCGGAAGGAAGGAAGGAAGGAAGGGGGAGGGGGTTGAAGTGGGGAGTGGAGTACCGATAGGGGGGTGGAGTAGGATGTGGAGAGAGAGGGGAGAGGGTGAAAGAGAGGAGGAGGGGGAAGAGGAGGAAGGAATAGACGGGCGGGAGGGGGAAGAGGGGAGAGGGAGAGGAGAGGAAAGAGGAAAGAGGGAGGGTGGGGTGTGGAGACGGTGAGGATGAGGGAGGAGAGTGGGGGAAGGGGGTTAGGTGGGAGGAGAGTGGGGAAGGGGTGAGGGGAAGAGCAAGAGTTGGGGGAGGGGGAAGGAGGGGAGGGAGAGTGGGGAGAGGGAGAGTTGGGGAGAGGGGGAGGGTGAGAGGGGAGGGAGGAGAGTGGGTAGGGGGTAAGGGTGAGAGGGAGTGTGGGGAAGGGGTAAGGAGGAGAGGGAGAGTTGGGGGAGGGGGGAAGGGTGGGGTGAGGGGGTAGCTGTGTGAATCGGAGCTTACCTGTTCCCGCCGAACACCATGACTTTATGGTGAACGGTTTTTGTGTCGCAGGAAGTGAGTTGAGGAAAAGAGAGAGGAATGGGGGAGGTAAGGAAGGAAGGAAGGAAGGAAGGAAGGAAGGAAGGAAGGAAGGAAGGAAGGAAGGAAGGAAGGAAGGAGGGAGGGAGAGGAGAGGAGAGTTAGGGAAGGGAAGGGAAGGGAGGGAGGGAGGGAAGGTAGGAAGGAAGGAAGGAAGGAAGGAAGGAAGGAGGAAGAAGGAATGGTAGGAAGGGAGGGAGGGAGGAAGAAGGAATGGTAGGAAGGGAGGGAGGGAGGGAGGAAGAAGAAGGAATGATGGGAAGAGGAGGAGGAATGACAGGGAAAAGAAAGAGGGGAAGGGAGGGAGGGAGGAAGAAAGGAAAGAGAAAGATAGGAAGGGAGAAGGAAGTATGGCAGGAATAGAGACAGGCAGACAGACAGAGGCAGAGACAGAGAGACGTACAAAAAGCGAATGAGAAGAAGCGAGAAAGAAGGAAAGAAAGAAAGAACACAGGAAGAGGCAAAGGCAGACAGATGGGGCGGTTGAAGACACGATGGTCGTTGGTTTTGGGGTTTTGGGGTTGAGGCGGGGGAGGGGAGGAAGGGAGAGAGGGAGGAAGGGAGAGGAAGAAGAGAGTGGGGGAAAAGAGAATGGGAGGGGGGAATGAAGAGGATGGAG
>NC_091586.1:20617538-20625038 GCF_042767895.1 Penaeus vannamei
CTCTTTCTCTCTTTCTCTCTTTCTCTCTTCTCTCTCTCTCTCTCTCTCTCTCTCTCTCTCTCTCTCTCTCTCTCTCTCTCTCTCTCTCTCTCTCTCTCTCTCTCTCTCTCTCTCTCACTCGGGTAAATGAAATGACACACTCTCTTCGACCTGTCGACGTGTTATAAGTCTTGTTCGGCAATGGAATATAAATGTCCTCACGCCCTCGGGAGGTTGTGTGGGCGGCGTGGATATGCGTGGGCTGCGGGAGAGGGGTGGGAGGGGGTGTAGGTGGGGGGAAGGGGAGTGGGGGAGGGGGAGAGGGAAGGGAGGAAAGGGAGGGTAGAGGGGAGGGGAGGGGAGGGGAGGGGAGGGCGAAGAGGGAGAAAGGAGGGAGGAGGGGGAGTAAAGGAAGGGAAGAGAGAGAGAGAGAAAGAATGAGGAAAAAGGAGAGAGAGAGAGAAGGAATGAGGGAAAAGGAGAGAGAGAAAGAATGAGGGCAAAGGAGAGAGAGAGAGGAAAGTGGGAAAGGGGGAGATATGAAGAGTGTTTTTGTATACGTGGCCTAAACGAAATCGAGCTTGCATGTGTGTTCATGTGTGTGTGTGTCTGTGTCTGTGCGTACGTACGTGTATGATTATATGAATAAAAAAGAGGAAGCAAAGCAAAATAAAAACGAGAAGAGGCGGAGAAGGCGAAGGCGAAGGCGGCGTCACACGGGCGCGTTGCGGTTTTCATTATTGACTGATTCTGTTGCAGGTTTTGTGTGCGAAATTGCAGAGGGCGCGCGGCAGGAGTTTGCGATTTCCTTGTAGAGGGAGGGAGGGAGAGATTGGGAAAAAGGAGGGAGGGAAGGAGGGAAAGGAAGGAAGGAGGGAGGGAGGGAGAGAAGGAGGGAGGGAGAGAAGGAGGGAGGGAGAGAAGGAGGGAGGGAGAGAAGGAGGGAGGAAGAGGTGGCAAGGAAGAGGTGGCAAGGAAGAGATGGCAAGGAAGAGAGAGAGATGGCAAGGAAGAGAGAGAGATGGCAAGGAAGAGAGAGAGATGGCAAGGAAAAGAGTGATGGCAAGGAAAAGAGAGAGATGGCAAGGAAGAGAGAGAGATGGGAAGGAAGAGAGAGAGATGGCAAGGAAGAGAGAGAGATGGCAAGGAAGAGAGAGAGATGGCAAGGAAGAGAGAGAGATGGCAAGGAAGAGAGAGAGATGGCAAGGAAGAGAGAGAGATGGCAAGGAAGAGAGAGAGATGGCAAGGAAGAGAGAGAGATGGCAAGGAAGAGAGAGAGATGGCAAGGAAGAGAGAGAAATGGCAAGGAAGAGAGAGAGAGAGAGAGAGAGAGAGAGAGAGAGAGAGAGAGAGAGAGAGAGAGAGAGAGAGAGAGAGAGAGAGAGAGAGAGAGAGACTCCACCCAGTGATAAATGCAGTCCATAAAAATAACATTCTCCATGACTAGGAACCTTTACACAGACTGCATGAGCGTGAATACACCCCCCCCCCAATCCCTGCCCCAACCTACCCTTCCATTCCCCCTCCCTTCCTCTCCCCATCCCGTCTTTCCTCCTCCCTTCCCCTCCCTACCCATCCCTTCCCTTCCCTTTAACCCCCTCTCTACTCTCTCCCCTTCACGCCCCCTGTCTATCCTTCCCTTCTCTTCCCCTGTCTATCCCTGTCTATCCCTCCCCTCCCTTCAGTACCCTTCCCCTTTCTATCCCTCCCTTCCTTCCTTTCTCTTATCTACCCCTCCCTTTCCCTCCCTTTTTCTATCTACCCCACCCTTCCCTTCCCCCTCCAAACCTCCTTTCTAATCCTCCTTCCTTCTCCCGTCTCCCTTCTCCTATCTACCCCACCCTTCCCCTCCTTTCTCCTATCTACCCCTCCCTTCCCTCCCTTCTCCTATCTACCCCACCCTCATCCCCTTCCCTCCTTCACCCCCTCCTCCTCTCCTTCCCTTCCCTCCTTCACCCCCCTCCCCCCCGCTCCCTCTTCCTTCTTATCCCTCTCTCCCTCCCTCCCTCCTTCCCTCCCTTCCTCCCTCCCTCCTCTCTCCCCCTCCCCCTTCTTATCCCTCTATCCCCCTCCCCTCCCTCCTTCCCTCCCTTCCTCCTTCCTTCTCTCCCTCCCTCCCTCCCTCCCCCCGCCCTCGGACACGCCCTCATGCACCCGTGAACAACAAAAATGTCCCGCAGGAAGAGGGACATCCCTTCCAGGCGACCTCCACGCCGAGTTCCCTCTCTCCATCTCGCTGTCCCTCCGTCGCTGCTGCCTTCTGTTCCCTCTCTTCTGTCTTCTTTTTTCTCTTCTGTCTCTTTTCTCTCTCTCTTCTCTGTCTGTTCTGTTCTGTCTGTCTCTCTCTCTCTCTCTCTCTCTCTCCATCTCGCTGTCCCTCTCTCTCTCTCTCTCTCTCTCTCTCTCTCTCTCTCTCTCTCTCTCTCTCTCTCTCTCTCTCTCTCTCTCTCTCTCTCTCTCTCTCTCTCTCTCTCTCTCTTTCTCTCTCTCTCTCTCTCTCTCTCTCTCTCTCTCTCTCTCTCTCTCTCTCTCTCTCTCTCTCTCTCTCTCTCTCTCTCTCTCTCTCTCTCTCTCTTTCTCTCTTTTCATCTCGCTGTCCTTCCTTTTTTATTCCTCTCCATCTCTGCTTGTTCTTTCTCTATTTCGCTGTTCCTTCACCTCTGTTTCTCTCTCTCTATCTATCTATCTCTATTTCTATCTCTGTTTCTATCCCTCTCGCTCTCTCAACCTCTCTCCATCTCGCTGTCTCTGTCCCTCCATTTCTGCTTCTATTCCGTTTTTACTTCAGTCCTTTCCACTTACAGAAGTAAGTCGAAAAAAAGGAAGAACGTGAAAATAGAGAAGAACGGGAAAATAGAGATAGAAGGGAAGGACGGAAGAATAAAGACAGAAAGGAAGAACGGGAAGTAAGAGAAAGAAGGAAAGAACAAAGGAAAATAATAATCGGATTTCTTTTATTGTGGACGTTATTTAATGGTTCGCTAATTTGCATATGTATACATTTCGCGAATTGTGTGAAAGAGAGAGAGAGAGAGAGGAAGGAATGGGGAGTGAAAGAGAGAGGGATTAAGAAGAAAGGAAGGTGTGTGTGTTTGTGTGTGTGTGTGTGTGTGTGTGTGTGTGTGTGTGTGTGTGTGTGTGTGTGTGTGTGTGTGTGTGTGTGTGTGTGTGTCTTTGTGTGTGTCTTTGTGTGTCTGTGTGTATGTATGTGCGTACGTGTGTGACGTTGCATTAGTTGCGAATCATAAGTTTTATATTTATGATTTCCGAATGGCAAAAATTGTGGGAGGAGAGGAGGATGTGGGTGGTAGGGGAAGTGGGCGGTAGGGAGGGGATAATGAGATGTTGAAGAAGAGGAATTGAGGAGGAGGAGGAGGAGACGAAGAAGGAGAAGGGGGAGAAGAAAGAGAAAGGAGAAAATAAAAAAGGGGACGAAGAAGAGAATTCAGAGTGGCAAGGGAGAAAAGAGTGAGGCCGAAAAGAGAGAGAGAGAGAGAGAGAGAGAGAGAGAGAGAGAGAGAGAGAGAGAGAGTGAGTGAGTGAGTGAGAGAGAGAGAGAGAGAGAGAGAGAGAGAGAGAGAGAGAGAGAGAGAGAGAGAGAGAGAGAGAGTGAGTGAGTGAGTGAGTGAGTGAGTGAGTGAGTGAGTGTCAGCGGGGAGGGAAGGGGTTAGAGAGAGAGGAGAAGAAGAGAAGACCGAAGCGTAGAGAGTGGGGTGTGGGGGCTGTGGAGTGTGGAGTGTGAGGCTTTAGGGCCGTGGGGGTGTAGGTTCCTTCCCCAGTTGCATGACCATTTGCATGTGAATGATGCTGGGGGCGGCGTTAACTTGCATGAGGTTAATTAGTGCCTGACATAGGGGTGGGGGTGGGGGGAGGGGGCAGTGGGTAGGGGGGAAGGGGTTCCGGGTGGAGTTGCATGGGTGGCGAGGAAAGAAAGAGAAAAAAAAAGAAAAAAGAAAGAAAGAAAAAAAGACTTATTCACCGTTTTTTCTTGTTCTCGTGTTTTGATTTTTTTTATCAAGGAAACCTAATTATAAAGGAGACAATTAAGTGATTGGTAGTCTGGGCATTGAGCCAGCGAAAAGCACAAAGAAAGGGGAGAAAAGAGACCAATAAAGGAGAGAAACAGACAAAGAAAGGAGAGAAAAAGACGAAGAACGGGAAATGGAGAGAAATAATAAAGAAAAGAAAGAAAAAAACGAAACAAAGGGAGAAAGACGAAGAACGGAAAATGGAGAGAGAGAAAAAAAAACGAAACAAGGACATGCAGAGAAAAAAGAACAACGCAGAAAGAGCATGTTCGATATGTTGCACGTGTAGCGTAGTAGGACGCGAAGGGAATAAGAGGGAGAGGAAGAAGAGAAAAGGACAGATGGGGAAGGAGGAGGGTAAAGGGTGAAAAAATGTAGAAGACGAAGGAGGAGGAGGAGGAGAAGAAGAAGAAGAAGAAGAAGAAGAAGAAGAAGAAGAAGAAGAAGAAGAAGAAGAAGAAGAAGAAGAAGAAGGAGGAGGAGGAGGAGGAGGAGGAGGAGGAGGAGGAGGAGGAGGAGGAGGAGGAGGAGGAGGAGGAGGGGGAGGAGGAGGAGGAGTTGGAGGAGGAAAAAAGAGTGGCGAGGGGTAAGAAAGGGAATGCAAATAAGAGGACGAAAAAAATGATCATTAAATTGATAAGAGTGAGAGAGACTGAAGAGGAAGAAGAACAAGAACTAAGGAAAAGAAGAGGATGAAGGAGTAAAGGGAAGAGGGAGGTAGGGTGATGAGAAGGAGGAGGGAGAGGGTGAGGAGGATGAGGAAGGAGAGGGAGAGGGGGTAGGTAAGGAGGAGGAGGGGGAGAGGGGTGAAGAGGAGGAGGAGGAGGAGGAGGGGGAGAGGGGTGAAGAGGAGGAGGAGGAGGAGGGAGAGGGGGGAAGTTGTGACCCACTGATTGTGTAAGGAACCGACGGTAATTGTATTGGTTAAGAAGAGCTCATCGCGACCACGAGGAGGGGGTGGGGGTGTAGGGGGTGGGTGTAAGGTGAGTGTATATCGTAGAGGAGGGAGGGGGTTGGGGGTAGGGGTGAGTGTATCGTAGAGGAGGGTGGGGGAGGAGGTAGGGAGGGTAGGGTAGGTGGGTGTAAGGTGAGTCTATATCGTAGAGGATAGAGGGAAAGAGGGAGGGGGGGCGAAGGGAAAGGGAAAGGGGAACGGGTGGGAAGGAAGAGAGCGGGGAAAAAAGGATAGATGGAAGTAGGAGGGAAGAGGGTGGGGGAGGAAAAGTTGGACGAGTGGGAGAAAGAGAGGAGAGAAGGATATAACAAAGAAGAACATAAAAAGAAGAAAAGAAAGAGGGAGGGGACACAGGTGGAAGAAGGGCATGGAGGATAGAGACAAAAATAATGGGAAGGAGCAAGACCAAGGAGCAGGAGAGCGGAGGCGAAAAGATAAAAAGTTAAAAGCAAAAGAAGATAAGAAGTGATAAGTTACGAGGACGAGGTTTTAGGATGCGACGAAGGATGGAGGGAAAGAGAGCGATAAAGTGACGTAAGAGAGGGAAAAGGATGCTTTGGAGGGTCTTCGTATCATTTGGGTCATTGGGAAGGACGCTGGAGGGGGTAGGGAGGGAGGGGGGGCAGGGAGGGGCGGAGGAACTTCTTATCGTGCTTGTTCTCGCTCTCTTTCTCTCTTTCTCTCTCCCTCTTTCCCTCTTCTCCCTCTTCATCTTCATTTCCCTCGCCCTCCTCTCCACCCTCTCCCCCTACTTCCTCCCATTCTCCCTCTCTTCTCTCTCCATAGCCTTCCCCGCCCCTTCCTCTCTTTCTCTGCTCTGTATATCCCCTTACTCCCTCTCCCTCCCTCTCTTCCACCCCTCCCGTCTCTCTCTCTCTTTCTCCCTCCTCTGATCTCCCTCTTTCCCCTCTCCTCCTCTCTTTGCCCCATCTTCCCGTCTCCCCCTCTCTTTTCCCTCTCCCTTTCTTTCCTCTCCCACTCTTTCCACCTCTCTTTTTCCCTCTCCTCTCCCCCTTCCCGTCTCTCTCTCCCCTCTCTTTTCCCTTTCCTCTCCTCTTTCCCACTTCCCGCCTCCTTCTCCTCTCCTCGCTCCCCCAATCCCCGTCACTCTCTCCCTCTCTTTTTTTCATTCCCTCTCCTAGCCCCTCTCTCCTTTTCCCTTTCCATCTCTCCCTCTTCCCTCCCTCGCTCTCGCTCTCTTTTCCCCTCTCCATCTCTTTCCCCGCTCCCTTTTCCCTTCTTTTCCCCTCCTCTCTTTCCCCCGTCTGTCCCACTATCTCTCCCACCTCTGTTTTCCCTCTCTTTCCCACTTCCCCCACCTCTATTTTCCCCTCTCCCTCTCTTTCCCCGCCTCTCTTTTCCCTTCTTTCCCCCCTCCCTCTCTTTCCCCCGCCTGTCCCTCTTTCTCTCTCCCCCTCAGTTTTCCCCTCCCTTTCCCTCCGTGCAAGAAAGCAAGTGTTGACGCAGCAGCCAGTGGCAGTGTGCGGTGCGGTCATGAGATTGTTGACACACTAGTCTCCGCTGGTGACTTGGTCGGCGCCGAGTACAGATGGCGTGCTCCCTCTCCCATTTCTCTTCTTTTTTTTCTTCTTCTTCTCTTCTTTTGTTGTCTTTGTTCGTCTTCTTTTTCTCTTTCTTTTCGCATTTTTTCGTATTGTTTTTCTCTTTCTTTTCGCTTTGTTCGTCTTCTTTGTCTCTTGCTTTTTGCTTTCTTAGTCTTTCTATCTTCCCCCCTCCTCGAATATTTCATTTATCATGTTTCTTTCCTTTTCATTTTCCCAAATCCTTCTCTTCCTCTCCTTTTACTCCTCTTCCGAAATTCTACTAAATCCTTCTCTTCTTTTCCTTTTACTCCTCCTCCTCCTCCTCCTCCTCTTCCTCCTCCTCCTCCTCCTCCTCCTCCTCCTCCTCCTCCTCCTCCTCCTCCTCCTCCTCCTCCTCCTCCTCCTCCTCCTCCTTCGCCCTCTTTCTCTTACCCGCACACGTTTGCTACACGTATTACACAGGGTTATCTTGCTTTCGGTTTATTTTCATTGTTATTGTTCTTTTAATTCAATGTCTGTGGATTTATTTGTTTATGTATTTGTTTACAGGGGAAGGTAGCCATTACGGTATGGGTTTTTGTGTGTTTTCCGTTCTTCCTTCGGTTTTATTTCTTGTTTGTTTTTGTTTATGATGTAGGAGTGCATTGGGTGTCGGTGTAAGAATACGTAATTTGGGCCACTTTCGGGTCTCTTTCTCTGTGTCTGTTTTTAAAGGGGTATTTTTTTCGTCATCGTGTTTTGGCTGGGGGCTCCCGGCTGGAAGAATTTGCATCGGGTAATTGTGATCTGCAAGATGTGCAAGACGCTCTTTGGCCGATTTCGCTTCGCCGGTCAAATATTTGCTTGCCACCGCTATTTCCCTCCGTTCCCTCCGCCTCCCTCCCAAACATTCGCCTCCTCTGCCTCCTCCTACTTTGTTTTCTTGTTCTCTTTGTTCTTCTTTGTTCTTCTTCTTCTTCTTCTCCTTATTATTCTCGTTCTTATTCTCCTCCTC
>NC_091586.1:20632538-20642538 GCF_042767895.1 Penaeus vannamei
TTGTTTATTTTTATCATCATCATCTTTCTGCTTTTTTTTTTTTTTTTTTTTTTTTTTTTTTCTTTTCCTCCTCCTCCTCTCTAATTCTCTCCCTCCCTCCTCTTCCTCCCCTTATTCCTCCTCCTCCCCTCCTCCACCTCCCTTCCCTCCTCCTCCTCCTTCCCCCTCCCTCCCCCTCCTCCTCTACCTCCACCTCCTCCTCCCTTCCCTCCTCCCTCCCCTCCTCCTCCACCTCCACCTCCTCATTCCCCCCTCCCTTCCCCCTCCCCCCTCCTCCTCCTCCTCCGGCCGCAGCAACCGGGACTCGCGACGGGGCACTGGCTTGACACTGCAGCTGTTGCAGCGATCAGTTACATTCCCACCGCATGCCCCGCCGCGGCCGCCACCTCATAATGCGCCTCACTGCACTCATAATCCGCGCGGCCTCACCTCACCTCGCTCTTAATCCACCTCATGGCCTAGCCTCATCATTGGCTTCATCATCCGCCTCATAGCCTAGCCTCATGATCCACCTCATAGCCTAGCCTCATGATCCACCTCATAGCCTAGCCTCATGATCCACCTCATAGCCTAGCCTCATGATCCACCTCATAGCCTAGCCTCATGATCCACCTCATAGCCTAACCTCATCATCCACCTCATATCCTAGCCTCATGATCCGCCTCATAGCCTAACCTCATCATCCACCTCATATCCTAGCCTCATGATCCGCCTCATAGCCTAACCTCATCATCCACCTCATATCCTAGCCTCATGATCCGCCTCATAGCCTAACCTCATCATCCACCTCATATCCTAGCCTCATGATCCGCCTCATAGCCTATCTTCATCATCCACCTCATAACCTAGCCTCATTACCCACCTCGCTAGCCTCTTGATCCGCCTCATAGCCTAGCCTCATCAACCACCTCATAGCTTAGCCTCATCATCCACCTCATAGCCTAACCTCACCATCCACCTCTTGATCCGCCTCATTCACAGGCTGGCCTCGTGATAGCACCTCGCTATACCTTTGCTACCTCATAATCCACATAGATCCGCCTCATGTGGTTCAAATCGCTCCTCATGGTAGTAGGATCGGGAATAAAAGGAAAAACTTTGCCGCCCGCAAATGGATCTATTTTGATGTGGTGTGGATGCTGTTGCGGAAATGGGGAATGTTATTTGTGAAATCAGCGTTCATTCTGTCATCTTCATCAGTCATCACATTATCGCCATTGCGCCATCATATTCGTGTTGTTTATCATCTTTATTATCGTCAGCATTATCATCAGCATTACTATCAGTATTATCATCATCATTATCACCATCATCATCAACAACAAATGGAGCAGCAGCAGTAACAACAACGACGACGACATCATCATCAACAATATCATCATCTTCATTACCATTACATCACATCACCACCATCATCACCATCACAATCACATCATCATCACAGAATCAATCACGTCATCATCATCATCATCTTCTTCATTACCATTACATCACATCATCACCATCACCATTACAGCATCATCACCACCATCACAGCATCATCATCACCATCATCATCATCACCATTACAGCATCATCATCACCATCACAACATCATCACTACCGCCACCATCATAGTGCTTCCATCCCCGCGTCGCGATCCCTTTAATCACTTCTCGTCACATCGCTTATCGCCAATGCTATTCTCATTATTCCTGTTATCATCATCATCATCATTGTTTTACCTTCTCGTCTTCTTCTCCTCCGCGCTGCACGGCATTGCAACATTGTTGACGTTGATTCGCTCTTGTCTCCAGTCGCCAGCGAGCAGGACCGATTGCAATGGCCGTTGTTGCTGGGAGCCTCCTTGTTGAGGACATTTGCAACGCATGTGTACGCGCATTCGTGTACGTAAAGCTGCGTGTGTACTTGCATGTAAACACAGACTCGCATTCATGCACACGTGTCCGTCTGCATGCCTACATATACTTAATTATGCATGAATATCTTGACACGCACTCGCGCCCACGCCTACATGCATACATCACACTGCTCTCTTTCTCTGTCTTTCTCTCTCTCTTGTTTTCTTTTTCTCTTTTGTTCCTTTTGTTTTTTTATTGTAAGCCTGTATTTATTTTTTATTTCCTTTCTTCCTCATCCTGTAGAGTACATCTTGACAGACTATGAGAAGGGAAGAGGGGGAAGATAAGGAGGAAGGGAGAGAGAGGGAGAAAGAGAGAAAGAAAGAGTGAAGGAGAGAGAGAAAGAGAGAGAGAAAGAGAGAGAGAAAGAGAGAGAGCGATAGAGATAGAAAGAGCGATAGAGATAGAAAGAGCGATAGAGATAGAAAGAGCGATAGAGATAGAGTGATAGAGATAAAGAGAGAGAGAGAGAGAGAGGCGGAGACGGAGACAGAGACAGGCGTACACAGACAGAGGCAGGAAGCAAGGTAGACAGAAAGAGGGGAATGGAGAGAAAAGGATAGAAAAGCAAAGAGGGGACATCACTCTCTCTCCTTTGATGTGTCGCCACCGCAGTGCTCGACGGAGATTGGCAAATACTGTATTGTTGGAGCAAGCGAGTGTTTGTGAAAGCTTGGGGGGGGGGAACGGGAGGGGAGGGGGGAAGGCGAGAGGAGGGAGGGGGAAGGGGAGAGGGTGGGGGGAAAGGGGAAAGGAGGAGGGAGGAAAGGGAAAGGGAGGGAGGGAAGTAGAGAGGGGAGGGTGGAAAGGGGAGAGGGAGGGAAGGAAGTAGGGAGGGAGGGAGGGATGGAAAGGGGAGAGAGGGAGGGAGGGAAGGAGGGGGAGGGGAAGGGAGGGAAGAAAGGGGAGATGGGAGGGAGGGAAGGAAGGGGAGACGGGAGGGAGGGAAGGAAGGGGAGACGGGAGGGAGGGAAGAAGGGGAGACGGGAGGGAGGGAAGGAAGGGTAGAGGGGAGGGAGGGAAGGAAGGGGAGAGGAGTGAAGGAAGGAAGGAAGGAAGGAAGGAAGGGAAGAAGGAAGGAAGGAAGGAAGGAAGGAAGAAGGAAGGAAGGAAAAAAGGAAAGAAGGAAGGAAGGAAAGAAGGAAGGAAGGAAGGAAGGAAGGGGGGGGTAGGACGGAGTAAGAGGATTGGGAGGGAGGACAAAGATTGAAATGGGGCAAGGAATAGGTTTAGGATGGAGGGATGGAAGGGAGGAAGATAAAGGGAAAAGGGAGGAGGGGAGGGGCACAGGTTCGTTCAAGGGGTGAGGTTGGTGGGTAAATGGTGGGGGTGGGAAGGTGGGGTTTCGCGGGTGGTGGATGGGCAGGGTCTGCGTGTGAGCAAGCGACTTTCCCGGCTGGAGGCAAGGTGGAGCTACGCCCCCCCCCTTCACCCCCTCCTCCTCACCCCCTCCTTAGATGACAGGAGGGCATCGCACTCGTCAGGTTCCCTCGGCTGACACCTACCGCGCGCGCGCGCACACACACACACACACACACACACACACACACACACACACACACACACACACACACACACACACACACACACACACACACACACACATTCATTCATTCATTCATTCATTCATTCATTCATTCATTCACTCACTCACTCACTCACTCACTCACTCACTCACTCGCTCACTCACTCACTCACTCTCACTCACCACTCACTCACCACTCACTCACTCCTTACTCCACACTCACACTCACACTCACGCTCACACTCACATTCACACTCATACACACAGACTCACACTCACACTCATACACTCACACGCTCATACACACACACACATACACACACACACACACACACACACACACACACACACACACACACACACACACACACACACACACACACACACACACACACACACACACACACACACACACACACACACACACACACACACACACACACACCGCTCGCTTAGTGTTAGTAACTAAGACTAAAGAGTTACCACTCGGCTAGTGTCAGCAACTGGGGCTGGTGGCATCTGGCACCCAGTGGCACCTGGTATGTGTGTCAGCTGGATCGGCTTGATGGCACTTGTTTAGTCAGGGCATTGGCACCTATGGTCTGGTACTCTAAGCCGGGTCTTATGGCACCTGGACCTATTGGATGCCATCGGTTTTATACACTGTGGTATCGCTTTGGGATGGGTATTGGTACTCCACATGTTGGCATTGGGATCAGAATAATACCAGTGGCACCCACACCTTTTCTTCTTACTTTTCTTCGTCCCCTTCTTCCACCTTTTTTTTTCTTGTTGGTGTTACATTTTTTTTCTGTTCCACTTTTTCCTCCCTCCTTCTACCCTTCACCCTTCATCTCCTCCTCCTCCTTTCTTCCTTCTCTTCCCTTCGTCGTCATCGTCCTCCTCCTCCTCCTCCTCCTCCTCCTCCACTTCCTCCCCCTCCACTTCCTCCCCTCCTCTGCCTCCCCCTCCCCTTCCTCCTACCTCTCCTCCTCCCCTCCCTCTCCCCCCCTCCTTTCCCTCTCCTCCTCTTCCTCCTCCTTCCCTTCTTCCTCCCTCTCTCCCTCCACCTCCCTCCTATCGATGGATTTCATGAGCTTTTGACCTCATGGCTGTGGTCGAGGGGACGCCGGCACAGTAGAGGCTAATCCATGTATGAATCGAGGTTGCTCATGACTGTCGTGTCATGGCATGTCATGTTCTGGTACGGTTTGCGTGAGGCATGACGCGGATATTGAAGGGGAGACCGGGTGGGGAGAGGGGGTGGGGTGTTTCAACGCTCTGTCAGCATCTAGATGGAGGGGTGGTGGGGTAGGTTAGTCGCAATTTTTTATTTTTTTTTATTTTACTGTTTCTCTCTATCTCTACTCATTTTTTTCTCTCTACTCTCTCTAATCTCTCTCTCTTTTTCTTTCTCTTTCTCTTTCTCTTTCTCTTTCTTTCTTTCTTTCTTTCTTTCTTTCTTTCTTTCTTTCTTTCTTTCTTTCTTTCTTTCTTTCTTTCTTTCTTTCTCTCTCTCTCCGTCTCTCTTTTCTCTCTCTCTCTCTCTCTCTCTCTCCGTCCCTCTTCTCTCTCTCTCTCCGTCCCTCTTCTCTCTCTCTCTCTCTCTCTCTCTCTCTCTCTCTCTCTCTCTCTCTCTCTCTCTCTCCCTCCTCTCTCCCTCCCTCCCTCCCTCCCTCCCTCCCTCCCTCCCTCCCTCCCTCCCCCCCTCACACACACACACACACTCTCTCACTCACCTTCACACTCACGCGTATGTGTGTGCATGTGCTGTATATGTGTTTATGTATTTATGTTTGTCCGTCGCTATATCAGCACATTAGCTGAACAAATAGAAACACGGCAATTATGCTGGATTAGATGGAAAACAAAGAGAAAAAAGAAAAAAGGTAATATAGATTAAACGATAAAGAAACGAATGTTACTGAAATTCATATTTGTATAAGTAGAGACACAGACAGAGACAGACAGACATACAGACTGAGACGGACAGACAGACAGGTAGACAGAGACTGACAGATAGAGAGAAACAGATTGAGAGAGACAGAGGCAGAAACAGTGGAAGTGACACGGACAGAAACATTGACAGTGAGAGAGACAGAAACAGTGACATAGACACAGACAGCGAAAGAGAAAGAGACAAAAATCTACTCCGGTCCCGAGATAAGCGAGAACGCGCGCGCGACACTACCTTTTTTTTTCTTTCTTTCTTTCTTTCTTTCTTTCTTTCTCTCTTTCTTTCTCTTTCTTTCTTTCTTTCTTTCTTTCTTTCTTTCTCTCTTTCTTTCTTTCTCTTTCTTTCTTTCTTTCTTTCTTTCTTTCTTTCTTTCTTTCTTTCTTTCTTTCTTTTTTCAATACGGATCGACAGCTCCGGCGGTGGATTTCGCGTGCAGCGCCACAACGCCACGTGACCCAGATTCCGCGTGACGGCTGGCGTTACGGCGAGAGAGTGACTGACGCCCGCGTGACGGCCGGCGTTGGGTTGCTGGGGGTTGGAGTACGCCTGCTCTTGCGGGTCGTCACGGGGGTGGGGTGCGGGGGCGGGGGGAAAGGGGGAGGGGGGTTAGGTGGGGGTTGGAGGTGGGGGGGAAGGGGGAGGGGGTTAGGTGGGGTTGGAGGTGGGAGGGTGGAGGATGGGGGGAAAGGGGGAGGGGGGGGTTAGGGTGGGGTTGGAGGTGAGAGGGTGGGAGGGATAGGGGGAAATGGGGAGGTGGGAGGGGTTAGTGGGGGTTGGAGGGGGGAGGGTGGAGGATGGGGGGGGGGGAGGGGGGTTAGTGGGGTTGGAGGTGGAGGGGTGGAGGATGGGGGGGAAAGGGGGAGGTGGAGGGGGTTAGGGTGGGGTTAGGAGGTGGGAAGGTGGAGGATGGGGGGAGGGGGAGGGGGTTAGGTTGGGGTTAGAGGTGGGAGGGTGGGAGGGGAAGGGGGGAAGGGGAGGTGGGGTTGGAGGTGGGAGGGAGGAGGGATGGGGGGGAAGGGGGAGGGGGAGGGTAGGGGCTGGAGGTGGGAGGGTGGAGGGGAAGGGGGGAAAGGAGGAGGTAGGTTAGGTGGGGGTTGGAGGTGGGGGAATGGGGAGAGGGAAGTTAGATGGGGTTGGAGTTGAGAGGGGGGACGGGGTGGGGAAGGGGGTTAGGGTGGGGTTGGAGGTGGAAGAAGGAAGGAGGTGGGGAGGGAGGTAGAGGTGGAGGGCATGGGGGAGAGGGAAGGAAATGGAATGGAGGTATAAGGGGAGAGGTGGAGGTGGAAGAAGGTAGGAGGAGGCATAGAGTGGAGGGGTGCGGGGAAGGGGAGAAGAAGGAGGAGCAGCAGGAAGAGGAAGAGGAAGAGGAGGAGGCGACGGTGGCAGCAGCTAGATGGAAGGCGATCGAGGGAAGAAGGAGGAAGGAAGCAGGTTGAAAGAAAACGGGAAATGGGAAGGAGAGAGGAGAGATAAGTGGCAGGGAGGAATAGGAAAGAGAATGCGAAGAAGATGGGGGGAATGGAAAAAAAGGAAAAAAAGATCGGAATTAAGGATGCAGCGAAGATGGGGGAGCGGGAATGGAAGAAGGAGAAAGAAAGATCGAGTAAGAAGGGAGACAAGGATTGGTGAGGGGAGTAGGAGATGAGGAGAGGATGGGGAGATGTGAAGGGGAAGGGGAGGAAGAGAGAAGAGGGGGGGGGCTGGGTGGTGAGTCACCTCTTTACGGTTACTTCAGGCTTGGTTGGAATTGTCATCTAATGATGCTCTCTTTTTTTTTTCTCTCTCTCTCTCTTTCACCTGTTAGCTCTCGTTCGCTCACTCTCTCTTTTTCTCTCTGCACACAGATCTGTTTCGTTGTATTTGTTTACCTTTCTTTCTCCTTTTCTCCCTTTTCTCTCTCTCTCTCTCTCTCTCTCTCTCTCTCTCTCTCTCTCTCTCTCTCTCTCTCTCTCTCTCTCTCTCTCTCTCTCTCTCTCTCTCTTTCACCTGTTAGCTCTCGTTCGCTCACTCTCTCTTTTTCTCTCTGCACACAGATCTGTTTCTCTGTATGTGTTTACCTTTCTTTCTCTCTTTCTCCCTTTTGCCTTTTGTTTACCTTTCTCTCTTTCTCCCTTTTGTCTTTTATTTTCATCTTGGTCGAATATTGTAAGAGCTGTAAATATTTTTTTTTATCATCAGAGAGAGAGAGAGAGAAACAGACAGGCAGACAGACAGACAGACAGACAGACAAACAGACACAGACCGATAGAGACTGAAAGAGAAACAAAAGAGAAAAGAAAAGAGAAGAGAGAAAATAGGAGTGGAGAGAATGACCGAAGTAGAGACAGGCGAAGCAAGGATGAAAGAGAGGAAGGGGAGAAGAGGGAGCTGGACGATAAGAGAGAGAGAGAGTGAGAGAGAGAGCGATAAACGAGTGCTAATGAAGGCATAGTATCCAATCCGCCGCCCACACGCCCCTCCGCGTTCCCACGCCCACGGCACGAGGAATGGGCCCTTGTTTCTCGTTCTGGCTCGGCCTGCTCCAAGTTCTGATGGGGTTCTTATTTTTATTTTTCGTGTTTCTTCGTCTTTCGTTCTCTGTATCTGTTTTTTTTGTGTGTGTGTGTGTGTGTGTGTTCGGGGTCCTTTGGCACGCTTCTTTCTCTCTCCCTTCATTTTCTCCTTTCTCTCTCCTTTCATTCTCTTTTCCCTCTCACACTCTCTCTCACACTCTCTCTCTCTCTCTCACTCTCTCTCTCTCTCTCTCTCTCTCTCTCTCTCTCTCTCTCTCTCTCTCTCTCTCTCTCTCTCTCTTTCTCTCTCTCTCTCTCTCCCTCTCTCTCTCATTTATCTCCCTCCTTCCCTCCCTTCCCACCTTTCCCCCCACCCATGACCCCCTCCCCCTCCCCCTCCCCAAATCAGGAGCAGGATGAAGGGCTCGAGTGAAGGTCATAGACACGCTCGCGGCTGTTGATTAACACGGTGTAACGGGGTTAATTGGTGGCCGTGGGCGGGGGCGGGGGTGGGGGTTAGAGGGGTAGGGGGAAGGGGAGGGTAGTGTGGAGGGGGGGAGAGGAAGGGGGGTCAATGTGGAAGGGGAAGGGGGTTGGAGAGAGGAAGGGGAAGGGGGGGAGAGGAAGGGGAAGGGGGTGGTGGGGGAGGAAGGGGAAGGGGGTGGGGGAGGGAGGAAGGGGAAGGGGAGGGCAGTAGTGAAGGGGGAAAGGGGAAGGGGGAGGGCAGGGTGGAGGAGAGGGGGTGGAAGGGTGGAAAGGGAGGGCATTGGAGGTGACAGGGAGGGGTCATTAGAAGTAAGGTGGAAGGGCAGAAAGGGGGAATAGGGAGGGGAGAGGCATGGAAGGGGGGGGAGGGGTGGACTTGGCCCGGGAGGTTGCTTTCTGGCTGCTATGACTTGACTTTTAGTGCGGATTTAGGGAGGGACTCTTTTGTGAGTGTTATTGCCATGATTTTTTGTGAATTTGCTTGTCATTTTTAAAATTATTATTGTTGTTATTTATGCATCGTCGTCGTCATCACCATCACCATCAATCTTCAACACCATCATCTTCCTTCTCCTCATTATCATCACTATCACCATCATCAGTCATCATAACCATCATCAATCATCACCACCACCACCAATCTTCACCACCACCATCTTCCTCCTCCTTATATCATCACTATCATCATCACCATCACCATCAGTCATCATCACCACCACCACCACCACCATCATCATCATCAATCACCACCACCACTCTTCTCAATCTCAAAACCCAAGACTCCGTTCAAATTCAAAATCAAAGTCGAACCCCCCCCACCCCTCCCCCCGTGTCTCATTTCCTCTCCCGTTTACTCACCGTCCGTTTCTCTTTCCTTCCAGGTGCGTACGTGCGTTCATCATGCAGAGTGCCTGGCATCGAGGGCCCGGGTGTGCATGACTCCGGCGAGCACTTTCCGCTCTCACGGTTCGTTTCAGGATAAGAACTTGTGCGTTTGTGTGTGCTTGTGTGTGTGTGCCATGCAGGGGGGTGGGTTTGTAAGCCCTGTTGGAGGAGGTTGTGTCTGGGGGAGGAGGAGGAGGAAAGGGAGAGGGAAGAGGGAGAGGGAGGAGAAGGAATGAGTGAGTGTGTTTTTGAGTGGGTTGTGTGTTAGTTTGAGTGCGTGTGTACTTGAGTGTGCGTGTGTTTGTGTGTGTGTATGTCATGCAGGGCGGTGAGTTTGTAAGCCCTGTTGGTGCAGGTTGTGTCTGGGGGAGGAGGAGGAGGAAAGGAAGAGGGAAGAGGAGAGGGAGAAGGATAAGGATAAGGAGAGGGAGAGGGAGGAGGAGAAGGAATGAGTGCGTATGTTTTTGAGTGTGCGTGTGTTTGTGTGTGTGTGTGTGTGTGTGTGTTGTGTTTGTGTGTGTTTGTATGTGCGTGTGTGTGTGTGTGTGCGTGCGTGCGTGCATGCGTGTGTGTTTGCGCGGCTGCGTATGTGTGAACGTGTTTCAATGCATGGGCAACGGATTGTGCTTTGTGGCTGCGAGAGGTTATCGGAATGGGGGTATATTTGTCCATGCAGGAGCGAGTGTTTCATTGCAAAATGGTGTCATGCAGCAACGGAAATGTTTATTGCACAGAAGAGCGAGAGTGTGTCGTT
>NC_091586.1:20647538-20650038 GCF_042767895.1 Penaeus vannamei
AGGGGAGTGAGGGAGGGAGGGGGGGTGAGAAAGGGGAGGAAGCATGCGTGTCACAGAGCTTTCTTAGTTCAAGGGAATGCTCAGGGGGAGGGGGAGGGGGGGTAGGGGAGAGCGAGGGGATAGGGTGTACGTACTCACAACAAAGACTCGGGACATGCGCTGACCCAAATTTCCTATTACTGCGTGACGTGACGTTTAAGGGAGGGAGAGAGGGAGGGAGGGAGAGAGAGAGAGAGAGAGAGAGAGAGAGAGAGAGAGAGAGAGAGAGAGAGAGAGAGAGAGAGAGAGAGAGAGAGAGAGAGAGAGAGAGAGAGAGAGAGAGAGAGAGAGAGAGAGAGAGAGAGAGAGAGAGAGAGAGAGAGAGAGAGAGAGAGAGAGAGAGAGAGAGAGAGAGAGAGAGAGAGAGAGAGAGAGAGAGAGAGAGAGAGAGAGAGAGAGAGAGGGGAGAGGGGGGCAGGGAGAAAGAAAGAAAGAAAGGAATGGGAAAGGAGCACTGTGTGGATTTGTGTATTGGAGGGAGAGAGAGGGAGAAGAGCGAAATAGGGAGAGAGAAAAAAATAAGAGGAAGAGGAAGAGAAAGAGAGAGTAAGAGTAAGAGTAACAGAAAGAAAGAAATCAGGAGTAATGCGGGGCAGGCGTGGAGAAACAGGTAAAGTTCGCCTCATTTGAAGGATATTAAATAATAATTATGGTAATGGCGGTGACACTGATGAGATCGGGCTCTGAGGTGGCGGTGACGTGTACATAGGGGGAAGAGAAACGGGAAGGAGGAGGGAGAGGAAAGGGGAGGAAGGGAGGGGGTTAGGGAGGAGGGAAGGGAGGGGGCCGTGAGAGGAAAGGAGAGGAAGGGACGGGGGAGGAAAGGGGAGGAAGGGACGGGGGAGGAAAGGGGAGGAAGGGAGGGGGTGGAGGAGGAGGAAGGGGTGAAAGGAAAGGAGAAGAAGGGCGGATAAGGAGGAAGGGTGGGGGGAAGATGAAAGGGTGGAAGGTGGAAAACGGAGGAAGAAAGAGAGAGGGGGTATGGAAAGGGTGGGCGGAGGAGGAGGAAAGAGATGTCGGAGAAGAAAGAGAATGAAGAGGGAGTTAGCGGAGGAGGAAGAAGGGAGGGGAAGAGAGAGGAAAAAGGAAAGAGGAGGGGAGGGGGCTCGGAGGGGGGGGGTGAAAAGGAGGTGGGGTGGGAGGGGGGGGGGGGCGAGGAGGAAGCGACGCGCGGCATGTTGTAGGTTTCGGGTACACGTGCATGTGTTCTTGTGTCACGTGGAAGTATTTATGTTGTATGCATATGTGTGTGTGTGTGTGTGTTTGTGTGTGTGTGTGCGTGCGTGTGTGTTTCTTTGTTTGTTTTGATGCATTCATTTCTTCGTATATTTATATACAGTATATTTCTTGTTTTTCTTCCACGCCTATTCCTCATTTCTCTCCTGGTCCTTCTCTATCGCTTCCTCTCCCATCCCCCCCCCCCTCTCTCTCTCTCTCCTGTGGCACTGTACACTGTCCTGTGGCAACATGCCCCACTTCTCTGTATACAATTTCTCTTTTTTTCTTTTTATTTGCATTCGTAATCTTATTTAGTTACTTATTTATATGTTTATTTGTTTTTTTATGCATTTTTGTACGCTGTTTTGGTTGCCCTTCGTAGCTCCGAGTGCGTCCGTCATTTGGGTGGATTCCTGAACTGGTCGAGGTCGGCTTGGGTGCGCGAGTCGTTTGTTTGTTTGTTTGTGTGTGGGTTTGTTGGTTTTCCTGTTGTAAGATGCGGTTTGGGTTTTAGAGTTTTTTATTTTTTTATTATTATTATATTTTTTTCAGTGGTGCATTGCGAAGTAAAGTTAGTACGTTTTGTTTTATATTGGATCTATTATCATTATCGTTATTGTTTTGTATTGTTCTTTCAGATTTTTAATCGCTGTCTATATACTCTCCATCCATTCGCTTATTCTTTCATGTTGCTTTTATTTCTCTCTCTTCTTCTTCTTCTTCGTTATCTTTATTTATTATTATTTTTTTTCTCCGTACATATACCGGAACCTTGGCGGTATGTGCGAGGAAGTAGGCCTATGATTTATTCCCTTTGCACCGTCGCCGATGTCGCCGTTAGCCTATATTCCGATCGGTCTGCCTCTCCTTGCGTCGGTCGGTGGTTGTGTCCGGAAAGAGCGCGGGTGGTGGTTCAGTTCGGGTCGGGTTCGCTTCGGTTCGGATCGGGTCGGGTGATGGTTCGCTTGGGTTTGGGTCGGTTCGGGTTGGGTTCGGCGTCGGGGATGTCGGTTTTCGGCGTTTCATGGGTATGTGTGTGTGTGTGTGTCGGGAGCTTGGGTTGTTCCGGAGTCGGTCGGTTAAATCTGGTTTGTTGTATGGAGTTTTTTTATTTATTTATTTATGATGTGTTTTCGCCTTGTCAGATATAGATTCAGTCACTTTCACTCTCGCACTCACTCAGTCATTTAATCAATCTGTCATTCGGCCAATCAATCAGTCAATCACGCACGCGGTGGCTCAC
>NC_091586.1:20665038-20670038 GCF_042767895.1 Penaeus vannamei
TCTTTCTTTGTTTTGCTTTGGCTTTTGTGTTTTTATTTTTTGTTTATTTTTTTTCTTCTTCGTTCTCTTTTTATCTCTTTCTCTTTCTCTGTCATGTTTCTTTCTCTCTCTCTCGCCTTCGTCTTCGTCTTCATCTTCCTCTTCCTCGTCCTCTATGTTTCTTGTGTTTCTCTCATTTCTTCTTTCTGCTTTTTCTTTTTTACCTTTTCTCGGTTTAGGCGCTTCCCTCGTCTACAGTTCTATGGTCTTACTTTTGTTTTTGTTGTTACTAAGGATTATGAAATGCGATTACTTCATTGTTTTTATATCTGATTTTTGTGTCGTGGTTTAGCTTGATTCCCCAAAAGTTGCCGAATATATATTTCTTTGTGGGAGTAACCAAACACGGGGTCTGCGATGAACAGCTGCGTTGTCATGGCAACCAGGGACGCGGTGCTGGATTGTTATGACGCGCTGTTCACGTGACTCCCTTCCCCCCCATTCTGTCTGTCTGTCTGTCTCTGTCTCTCTCTCTCTCTCTCTCTCTCTCTCTCTCTCTCTCTCTCTCTCTCTCTCTCTCTCTCTCTCTCTCTCTCTCTCTCTCTCTCTCTCTCTCTCTCTCTCTCTCTCTCCCTCCTCCCTCTCCCTCTCCCTCTCCTCTCTCCTCCTCTCTCCTCTCTCTCCTGCCCACTCCTCCTCCTCCCTCCTCCCTCCCTCCCTCCCTTCCTTCACTCATGTGTGTGTGTGTGTGTTAGGAGAGAGAGAGAGAGAGAGAGAGAGAGAGAGAGAGAGAGAGAGAGAGAGAGAGAGAGAGAGAGAGAGAGAGAGAGAGAGAGAGAGAGAGAGAGGGGGGGGGAGGGAGGGAGAGAGAGAGTGAGAGTGAAAAAGAGGGAGAGAGTGAGAATGAAAGAGTGAGAGGGAGTGAGAGTGAAAGAGTGAGAGGGAGTGAGAGTGAAAGAGAGGAAGAGAGAGAGAGAGGGAGAAGGAGGGAGAGGGAGAACCATCCCCTTCTTCCCTTCCACTGATAGTTTGTGTCCATCTCTTAGCCTGCCCTTGTTGAAGCGCCGTGATCTCGAGACAAATTTTCCAATTCATAAACCACCCCAGTCACTCGACCCCTCTCCTTAATACCCCTTCCCCCGCTCTGCCTTCCCTTTCTGCCTCTTGTTACGTATCTTATTATGCCTCTCCTTTCTTCCCGTCTCCCTCTTCCTATCCCTGGTCCACCCTTCTTTCTTATTCTTCCTTTCTTTGCCCTCTCCCTCCGTCCTATCTTTGTAGTTCTTCCCTTCTGCTATTCATTGTTTCTCTCGTTTTGCCTCTTATCTTGATTACGCCATTCTTACGTTACCCCTGTTCCTCCTTTTTCTTGTCTTACCCACTTCTTCTCTCCTTTCTTTTTTTCCTCTTCCGCCTCCTCATTTCTCTCTTAAGTCCCTCCTACTTTTTTCTTGTCATTTTCTCTTTTTGTCTCTCTCCTCTTTCCTTATCCCTCCTCCGAATTTTAATCCCTTCCTTGCCGGGCATCCCTCCTTGCTTTACCCTCTCCCTCTTTCTTCTTACCTTTCTTTTCCCTCCTTCTTCCTACCTTACTCTTTCTTCCTCCTTCTTACGTTTCCTCTGCTCCCTCCATCCGTCTACCTTACCTTCCTCCCTCTTTCTCCAGCCTCTCTTACACCCTCTTCCTCCCTGTTTTACCTTACTCTCCCCCTCCCTCCTTTCTACATCTTACCTCTTACCCTCTTCTCCCTTTTCTCTATCTCTCTACCCTCTCCTCCTCCCTCTTTCTACCTCTTTTCCTCCCCTCCGTCTTTCTACCTTTTACCCTCCCCTCCCTCTTTCTTATCTCTTCCCTTCCCCTCTCCTCTTCTACCTCTCTTCCCTTCCCCCTCCCTCTTCTACGTCTTCCCTCTCCCCCTCCCTACTTTCTACCTTTTCCTCCTCCCCTCCGTCTTTCTACCTTTTACCCTCTCCCCTCCCTCTTTCTATCTCTTCCCTCCCCCCTCCCTCTTTTCTACCTCTTCCCACTACCCCTCCCTCTCTTTCCTACCTCTTCCCCTCCCCCTCCCTCCTTTCTACCTCTTCCCCTCCCCCTCCCTCTTCTACCTCTTAGCCTCCCCCTCCTTCTTTCTACCTCTTATCCTCCCCCTCTCCCCCCCCCCTCCCTTCCCTTCCTACGAGATAATCCGGAACAGTCAATAAGTGACCACTGACTGTGACCACATGTTGCCTGCTGATCACACCCGTCTTCGCTCCCACGTGTGTGTGTGGGTGTATGTGTGTGTGTGTGTACGTGTGTGTGTGTGTGTACGTGTGTGTGTACGTGTGTGTGTGTGTGTGTGTGTGTGTGTGTGTGTGTTTGTTGGTCGGAGGTGGGGGTATGGGTATGTGTGTGGGGGGGGGTGAGTGTGTGGGTATGTGTGTGGGTGTGTGTGTGGGTGTGTGTGTGGGTTTGGGTGTGTGAGTGTGTCTGTTTATGTATGTGTGTGTGTGTGTATGTGTCTTTATGTGTATATCTGTGTCTGTGTGTGTCTACGTATGTCTGTCTCTTTGTCTGTGCCTATGTATCTATATTTATCAATTAATCACTCAGTGTTTGTTGCGGTATATTCCTGCATGTGTGTTTTTGTGTCTGTTTATATCATATCTAAACTTATATATTACTTACTTGATGTGTGTTTGAACTTGATTTTATTTACTCACTTTGTTTTCTCTCTTTTCTTTGCAGGTGAGTTGAAGGAGGCGGAATCCCAATAGATTATATATCGATACGAACGGGCGGTTGGCCATGGGGTGAGCTATTTTGATTTTTGTATTTATTTATTTGTGTTTTTTATTTATTCATTTATTTGTTTTCTATTTATTTATTTATTTATTACATATTTTTATTTATTTGTTTATTTTTCTATTTTTTTGGATGCGTTTACTTTTATCCCTAATGGAAATTCGGAGTTGGTCCATGTTTGCCGTTTGGCTTTGTATTCATTTATGCATTTATTCATATTTTAATTCTGTCGCTCCTCGTGTTCCGTTGCAATAAACCGGGAGTGATGGAGAGAGAGAGAGACGGGCGGGGGGGGGGGGGGGTTAAGGAGAGGATAGAGCAGTGAATGGAAGAATGAATGAATGGATGTGAAGTGTTGAATGAAAGAGGAAGGAAGGAAGAAAGGAAGGGAGGGAGGGAGGGAGAAAAAAGTAGGGAGGGATAGGGAAGAAGGTGAGAGAAGAAGAGATAAAAGGAAGGACGAAACGGATACATGAATTAATGTGAATTGATGAATGAAAAAGGAAGGAAGGAAGGAAGGAAGGGTGAAAGAATTAAGGAGGAAGAGGGAAGACAGGGAAGAAGGTGAGAGAAGAAGAGGTAAAAGGAAGGACGAAACGGATGAATGAATTAATGAGTTGATGAATGAAAAAGGAAGGAAGGAAGGAAGGAAGGGAGAAAGAAGTAGGGAGGAGAGGGAAGAATGGGATGTAGTTGAGAGAAGAAGAGATAAAAGGAATGGCGAAACGAATATTTGTTAATTGTCGAAGAAAGAGAGGGGGCAGGGATTGTAAGAGAAGACGGAGGAGAAGAAAACGAGGAAGAGAAGGAAGCTAGAAGAAGAGGGAGAAGAGAAGATTAAGAAAAAAAGAATAGAGAAAAAGGAAGAAAAATATAAAGAAGGGATTAGGCGAAGGGGGAGAAGAACAAGAAGCAAAAGAACAAAGACGGAAATCAAGACGAAGAGATTAAGGAAGAGAATGAGCGGGGGAAGAAAGAAGGCGCTTAAGGGGGAGGGAGGAGGAGGAAGAGGAGGAAGAGGAAGAGGGTCTGATCTCGTCCTCCTAGTGAGCAAATTGGTCGAGTAAATCCTTCCTTTCTCTCGAGTTGGCCGTTCTTTTCTCTCGGCCAGCTCACTTGGAGTCCAATCACTGCGGTGGGGGGGAAGAGGAGGGGGATTTAAAAGGGGGGGAGGGAGGGAAGGCGGGGGTAAAGGAAGTAGAGGTTTAAAAGGGAGGAAGGAAGGGGTTTTTTAAAGGGGGCGAGGGGTTTAAAAGGGTGGAAGGGGGGTTTAAAAGGAGGGGGGGGGGGGTTTAAAAGGTGTGAAGGGGGTTTTAAAAAAGGAGGGGGAGGGGGTTTAAAAGGGGGACGAGTGGGTTTAAAAAGGTGGGAGGGGGTTTAAAAGGCGACGAGTGGTTTAAAAGGGGGAAGGGGGTTTTAAAGGTAGGGAGGTTTTAAAAGGAGGGGGGGGGGAGTTTAAATGGAATAGGTGTTTAAAAGGGGGCGAGGGGTTAAAAAGGTAGAAGGGGGTTTAAAACGAGAAATGTTTTAAAAGGGATGGAGGATTTAAAAGAAGGGAGGGGAGCTAGCAAAGGACATATGAATTTTTTTTTTTCTTTTTTTTCTTTCTTTGTTTTTGATGTTGTTTTCTAGTTGGTTCGATGGTTCATGTATTTGGCATTACGATTTATGTATTGTTGCGCGTTGCTCTGGTGTTGTTGTTGTTGTTAAATGTTCTCGTTGAATATTATTGTTATTGTTGCCGATAAAGAGAATGGAAAGGAGACGGAAAATTGGATAATTGATGGTGAGATAAAGATCGGAAGAGGGAGGGAGAGACTGACAGACAGACAGACAGACAGACAGACAGACAGACAGACAGACAGACAGACAGACAGACAGACAGACAGACAGACAGACAGACAGATAGATAGATAGATAGCCAGACAATGAGAGAGAGAGAGAGAGAGAGAGAGAGAGAGAGAGAGAGAGAGAGAGAGAGAGAGAGAGAGAGAGAGAGAAAGAGAGAGAGATAGCGCGAGGAGAGAGATAGGGCGCGGGGGGGCAGAGATGGAAGGGGAGAGCGTGTGTGTGGTGACAGACAGACAAAGACCGGCAGAATCGGGTGTCAAGCCATCCCGCCCCACCCCGCCCCACCCCACCCCACCCCCTCCCTCCCCTCCCCTCCCTCCTCCCTCCGCTCCCCTCCCCTCCCCTCCCCTCCCTCCCCTCCCCTCCCCCTCCTCCCCCCTCCCCT
>NC_091586.1:20682538-20692409 GCF_042767895.1 Penaeus vannamei
ATTGGGGAGGAATAAATCGGCGAGGGGAAAGAGAAGAGAAATGGGAAAGAAAGAAGAAGAAAGAAAAAGGAGGGGAGACGGAGTAAGAGGAATAGGATGATCCAGTGACGTAAGAAAGGAGGGAGCGGGGGGGGGGGGGAGGCGGCATTGCAAGGGAAAGTTGTAGATTGGAGGAGGGGGTGGGGAGGGGGAGAGGGGCAGGTCATGAGAGGGACCCCCTGCAATGGACGATTGGTTCTGTTTCTTATTGTTGCTGTTGTTATTATCTCATCGTCATCATCTTTATCTTTATCTCTATCTCTATCTTTATCTTTATCTTTATCACCATCATCTTCATCATCTTTATGTTTATCTTCATCTTCATCACCGCCATCTTCATCTTCATCTTCATCTTCATCTTCTTAGATACCATCAGTATTGTTATTTATGACTATGAGCACCTCAAACTTCCCAAGTAAAAACGAGCAAACTATTAATAACCCAAAGAAAACATTATAAAAGAGAGATAGACTGAGAGACAAACAGAGACAGACATAGAGAGAGAGAGACTGAGACAGAGACAATCAGACAGACGGAGACATACAGAAACATAGAGGCAGACAGACAGAGACATATAGACAGACAGAGAAGGACAGAGACAGAGAAGGACAGAGACAGAGAAGGACAGAGACACAGACAGAGGCAGACAGACAGACAGAGAGAAAAAGAGATAGAGAAAAAGAAAGAGAAAAGGAAAGAGACACAGAAAGAAAAAGGAACATAGAGAGTTAAGGAAGAAGAAGAGAGAGAGAGAGAGAGAGAGAGAGAGAGAGAGAGAGAGAGAGAGAGAGAGAGAGAGAGAGAGAGAGAGAGAGAGAGAGAGAGAGAGAGAGAGAGAGAGAGAGAGAGAGAGAGAGAGAGAGAGAGAGAGAGAGAGAGAGAGAGGAGAGAGAGGGAGAGAGGAGAGAGGGAGGGGAGAGAGAGGAGAGAGAGGGAGAGAGAGGGAGAGAGAGGGAGAGAGAGGGAGAGAGAGGGAGAGAGGGAGAGAGAGAGAGAGAGAGAGAGAGAGAGAGAGAGAGAGAGAGAGAGAGAGAGAGAGAGAGAGAGAGCGAGAGAAAGAGAGAGAGAGAACGAGTAGATGGATCACCGAAAAGGAATGAATGGAATTGGGCGGCGTGAATGGACGTAGTATATGAGGGGGTAGGGGGAGGGGGAGGGGGGGGAGGGCGTGGAGGGAGGCAGGGCGTCCCGTGACAGCGAGGGAGGAGAGAGGAGTCGTTGTGTGGCGCTGTACGACTTCCTCGCGGGGTCGTGCCGTGATTCAGCTTTTTTGGTTTTTATTTTTGATGTGTTTTAACCCTGGTATGAATAGATAGAGAAAGATATAAAGAATAGGTAGGTAGATACATAGATGTATGTGTGTCTGTGTACGTGCGCTTGCTTGCTTGCATACATACATACACATACATATTTGTATATATATATATATATATATATATATATATATATATATATATATATGTACACACACACACACACACACACACACACACACACACACACACACACACACACACACACACACACACACACACACACACACACACACACACACACACACACACACACACACACACACACACACACACACACACACACACACACATACTCTCTCTCTCTCTCTCTCTCTCTCTCTCTCTCTCTCTCTCTCTCTCTCTCTCTCTCTCTCTCTCTCTCTCTCTCTCTCTCTCTCTCTTTCTCTCTCTTTCTCTCTCTTTCTCTCTCTTTCTCTCTCTCTCTCTCACTCACTCTCTCACTCACTCACTCACTCACTCACTCACTCACTCACTCACTCACTCACTCACTCACTCACTCACTCACTCACTCTCTCACTCTAATAAGGGATATAAGAAAGCTTGAAATGTCAAAAGAAGAATAGAGGAAGTACATAAGAATATGAAGCAACAAGGAGAGTAAAGGAGAGAAGAGAGAAGGGAAGAGAACGAGAGCGCGTGCAGCGCCGAGGCCGTAATGGGGTGACGCCTGACTGCGCCGCCGCCAAGCTTCACACGTGTTTGGGGCCGGTTTTTGGTTTTCCTTTTCCCTTTTCATTTTCTTTCGTTTCTTGTCCTTTTTTGATTCTTTTATTTGCCTTTTTCTTTTCTTTTTGTATGTTGATTTTCTTTTCTTTCTTTTTTCTTGTTTTTATTTCTTTCTTTTCGTTTTTTTTTCTTGGCCTTTTTTATTATCTTTTTCTTATTCCTTTTTCTTTCCTTTCTTTTTTTTTTGGGGGGGGGGGCTTTATTGCTTTTCGTTGTTTATGTTCGTGGTTCCTTCTTTTGCCTCCTTTTCGTGTTATGACTTTCCTCTTGCTGTGTTGTTGTTATTATCGTTATTGTTATTGTTTTTGTTATATGCTATTGTTGTTGTTGGAATTATTACCTTCAATTTAGCGTATTGCATTTGCACGATTTTCCCCCCATTCTATATTTAGATATTGATAATTATTTTAGTGTCCTTGTCCCAATTTTTCTTACTTTCCTGTTGTTGAAATTATTTTTATTGTTTTACGCGTTCGTAGTTTTTTTTCTTGGCATTTATCCTCATCTCAGTTTGTTATTTTAGGCTTGTATTTTTTTTTTGCTCTCGTTAAGGCCACTCACTATTGCCATTACACAGTTGGAAGAATCTCTCTCTCTCTCTCTCTCTCTCTCTCTCTCTCTCTCTCTCTCTCTCTCTCTCTCTCTCTCTCTCTCTCTCTCTCTCTCTCTCTCTCTCTCTCTCTCTCTCTCTCTCTCAGATCTCTCACTTTCTCTTCCTCTTCCTCTCTCTTTATCCTTCTCCCTTTTCCCCTTTCCCTCTTGCCCTCGCTCTTTCTTTCTCCTTCCCCCTCTCCCTTTCTCCGTTCTCATTCTTTTTCCTTCCTTCCCTCCCTCCCTCTTTCTTCTTCCCCTTCACATGTTCTCTCCTGCCTGCGCTATCTCTCTCGCTATTTGTTTCCCCTCTCTCCTTCCCCTCTGTGGGCCTCCTCCCTCTCTTGTGAGAGTTTTCTTCCCCTCTCTTCCCTTGTTTGTCCCTCCCCTCGCGGCGTCTCGCTCCCCTCCCTTGGGATCTCTCTCTCTCTCTCTCTCTCTCTCTCTCTCTCTCTCTCTCTCTCTCTCTCTCTCTCTCTCTCTCTCTCTCTCTCTCTCTCTCTCTCTCTCTCTCTCTCTCACTCTCGCTCTCGCTCTCGCTCTCGCTCTCGCTCTCTCTCTCTCTCTCTCTTTCTCTCTTTCTCACTTTCTCTCTGTCTCTCACTTTCTCTCTCTCTCTCACTTATTCTCTCTCTCTCTCATTTTCTCTCTCTCTCTCTCTCTCTCTCTCTCTCTCTCTCTCTCTCTCTCTCTCTCTCTGTCTCTCTCTCTCTCTCTCTCTCCCTCTCTCTCTCTCTCTCTCTCTCTCTCTCAGGCTCTCTCATTCTCTCTTCCTTCCTTCCTTTCTTCCTTTATCTTATTCTTACTCTGCCTCTTTCTATCCCTCCCTCCTCTCCCCGTCTTGCCCGCCTTCCCTCGTCTCTCCCTCTCCTTGCACCAATTTCCCTCCCTCCTTCCCTCCCTCCCTCTCCCCCTCCTTTCCCCGTCTTTCCCTCGCCTCTCTCTCTTGCACAATAATTTCCCCTCTTCTCCTTTTCCTTTCTCCCCTCTTCTCAGTTTCTGTCTTATGGGCAAACAGAAGAGGGAGAAAGTACTATGGGTAGTTGAAAGAGCAGTTGCAATAATAGTTGCTATATTAGAGTGAATAGTACACATAATAGCAGTATTAACTAGCAGATCTAGTTGATGTTGTGATATGTAAAATCGTAAATATAGTATGAGTAGTAGTAAAATATGCAGCAATGAATGTAGTATATAGAGATGGGAATATTTGCAGCAAATGTAGTGTGCGAAGTAATAGCAGTAGTATTCCTGGCTGTAAGAATAGTAGTAAGTAGTAAGTGGTAGCCCTGTTATTAGTAGTAAAGGTTGCACTTACAGTAAAAGCAGTGCCGGCAGAAGAGGTTGTAATCCAGCGACATTTTTTTTCTCTTGCAATTACCGCAGCCCCGTGGCGGTCGTAGTAAGTCGTAAGTGTGTAGTCGTAGTAAGGGGGGTGGGTGAGGGGGGGGGGGGTGGGGGAGGATTTAAGTGACGGTTCTAAGTGGTCTCGTTGTTGGGGGAAAGGGGGGGGGGGGGGGGCGGGCGGGCGCTGGTGTCGTGCATTCCTGGGGATTAGGGTTAGGGGGGAGGGGAGGGTGAGAGGGGAAAGAGGTAAAGGGTGAAGGGTCGGGTGGGGAGGAGAGTTGGGGGTTAAAGGGTTGGGTCTCGGAGGAGGTTGGGTAGTGGGTAGAGTTGGGGGTGGCGATGGTGTGGTATTGTGGGCCTGAGGGAGGGTGGGGGTGGACTGGGGATACCTGTTTGTTGTGTGGTGGGGAGAGGGAGACGGAAAAGGAGGGATGGAAAGGGAAATAGAGATAGAAGCAGAAAGGGAAAGTATGAATACGTGTGTGTGTGAGAGAAACAGACAGACAGACGGACATAGACAGACAAAAAGACAGACAGACCGAGAAAGGAGAAAGAAAAGAGAAGAGAGAAGAAAGGAGAGGAGAGGATGTGTTCCCCTTTCAATATTTGTGTTTGCTTATCTGCGTGTTTTCGGTGATATCTAGTTTTTTTTTTATTATACTCCAATATTCCAATACTCCTGTATTCCTGTATTCCTAATCCCGTAGCTTAGGTCTATATTCGGGGCTTAACGTATCGTGTCCATGCTTTGTGCAAGTCCTCTTGGCTTCACTCTTCTGCTTCAGTTGTTTTTGCTTCACTGCTCTATACTTTAATTCTCATTGCTTCACTCCTCTTTGCTTCATTCTTCTTTACTTTACTTCTCATTGCTTCAGTCCATTTTTTTCTTCACTCCCTTTTATTTTACTTCTCCTTGCTTCACTCCTCTTTGATTCAGTCATTTTTGCCTCACTCCTCTTTGCTTTACTTCTCTTTGCTTCACTCCTCTTTGCTTTACTTCTCTTTGCTTCACTCCTCTTTGCTCTACTTCTATTTGCTTTCCCCCTCTTTCCTTTACCTCTCCGTGCTTCAGTCCTCTTTTACTTTACTTCTCTTTGCTTCACCCCTTTTTCCTCCACCTCTCCCTGCTTCAGTCCTCTTTCCTCCACCTCTCCCTGCTTCAGTCCTCTTTTGCTTTACTTCTCTTTGCTTCACCCCTTTTTCCTCCACCTCTCCCTGCTTCAGTCCTCTTTCCTCCACCTCTCCCTGCTTCAGTCCTCTTTGCATCACTCTTTGCATATCGACGAAGAAGGGGGCAGCCGTTGCCGGGGTTAAGCTGTCGTAAATAGGGATTTCCTGCCGATTGTGATTGCTCGAAATCGGCGATTGTTTACGGCAGATTTTTACGGTCGGATGGCAGGTTGCGAGCCGTTGGGGTGTCTTTGTTGCAAAAATAACGACTTCGTATCGCATGCTCATGAACTTTCCTTTGTGCGGTTGAGCCCCCTTTGACGTCACGCTGGGTGGGGGGGGGAGGGGGTGATGGGGAAAGCGAGTTGGGGTGGGGGGGAAGGGGAGGGGAGAAGGGGAGGATGGAGGATGGAGGAGAGAATAGGGCGATGACGGAAGGAAGGAAGGGGGGAGGGATAGGCAGAGTAGGAGAGGGATAGATTGAGAGATGGGCAGAATGGCGGATAGATAGACATTCAAGTTCAGTCAGGGAGAGAAAGTGAGAGTGAAATGGTTAGGCATTTATACAGACACAGATAGACGGGCAATCAGTCAAAGAGGTTAGAAAGATAAGCTTTGACATTAAGAGAGACAGAGAGACAAATATGTAACAGACAAAATACAGATAGACAGACACAGACACGCACACAGACAGACACAGACACGCACACAGACAGACAGACACAGACACGCACACAGACAGACAGGCACAGACACGCACACAGACAGACACAGACGCGCACACAGACAGACACAAACAGACAGACAGACACGCACACAGACAGACACAAACAGACAGACAGACACGCACACAGACAGACAGACAGACAGACGCACACAGACAGACACACTTACCACAGACAGACAGACAGACACACGCACACAGACAGACAGACAGACACACACGCACACAGACAGAGCACACACACACACACACACACACACACACACACACGCACACGCACACACACACATATTATTATATTATTTAATATTATTTGATATATTATTATTATTATTATTATTAATATTATTATTATTATTAATATTATTGTATTATTAATGTATTATTATTATTAACACATTATTCACATTATTATTATTATATTATTATTACTATTATCATTATTATTATTATATTATTATTATTATTATTATTATTATTATTATTATTATTATCATTATTATTATTATTGTTAATAGTACTATCATTATTATTATTATTATTACACACAAGCACACACACGCACACACACACGCACACAGACAGGCAGACAAAAACAGACACACACCGAGCGAGCGAGGCATCAGCGAGTTTTTCCCCCGAACGGCTACGGCTCCGAGCAGGGTGGGGGTGGGGGTGGGAGGGGGGGGAGCGACCTGCGGCTGTGTGACATGTTACCGCGGAGGATAATGCGATCGGCCGGTTAAATATAGCGTGTTCGGTATAGAATGTTAAAAATCCAGATGTCACTGTGCACGGGCTATATTTAACGGCCGTTGTGCGCTGAGCCGTCGAGTGGGGCGAGGGGGCACGTGCGAAGATTTTTTTTTTCTTTTTTTTTTCTTTACCTTTTCATTTATTCGATTTTTGGGGGTTCGTTTGAAGGTTCTATTTTGATGTATGTATTTATTCTTTTAGGTTGTTTTTTTCTTTTTTTTTGGGGGGGGAGGGTTGTCCGGACTGGGGCTTGGGAATGTTTTTGTTTTTTTTTCTGTTTGGTTTTCTTTTCACTTTTTAGTTTTGAGAGTTTTTTTATGTGTGTGTTTTAGTTGGTTTTGTTTTTTGCTCCTCTTGGTTTGTTACAGGTTTAGGCACGCATTTTGTTTGTTTTTTTCTTTCCATCTTTTTCATCGGATGCATTTGCACGTGCATATAGATAGGCCTATATTAGATTAAAGTATCGTAGGTCTTGACCCTTACGGCCTGTCATCCTCATTTTCCTTCCTCTCTATTCTGTTTTCTCTTTCCTCTCTCCTTCTCCTTCTCCTCTTCCATTCTCTTTTCTCATTTTTTTTCTCTCTCTATTCTCTCACTTCCTATCTTCTCTCCTACCTTCCTTCTCCTTTCTTTCTCTCTCTCCCTCCTTCCCTCCATCCCTCCTTTCCCTTTCCAGTCCCTCCTTCGTTCCTCCTCCCTTTCCTTCCCTCCTTTCCTCCCTTTTCCTTCCTCCCCCTTCTCCCCCTCCATCCTTCCTTCCTCCTTCCTCCTCCCCTTCCCTCCCTCCTTCCCTCCTTCCTTCCCTCCTTCCTCCTCCCTCCCCACCCCCTCCCTCCTCGCCTTGCACTCTCCCGTCCGCGAAAGGCACGCCGCTTCCCCTCGTGCCTGTTAATGCATTTAGCTTCTCTTGATATATGTAGCCTTTAAGCGCGCGTCGCCCCCTTTCGCCTGGAAATGCAATTTTCTCCGAACTTTTTTTTTGGAGGGGTGTCGTAATTTTTTTTATGTATATATTGTATCGTTGGTTTCGTAACTTTTTTTTTTCGTCGGTGTCGTAACTTTTTTTTTTTTTTTATATCTTCGGTGTCGTAACTTTTTTTATTTTTTATTTCTTCGGTGTCGTAACTTTTTTTTTTATCGTCGGTGTCGTAACTTTTTTTTTTTTTCTTCGGTGTCGTAACTTTTTTTTTTTATCGTCGGTGTCGTAACTTTTTTTTTTTTTTTTCTTCGGCATCGTAAGTTTTATTTTTCATCTTGGAGGAGAAAGGAGGATGGGGGTATAGGATGGTGGAAGGATGGGGAGGGGGCGGAGGAGGAGGAGAGGAGGAAGAAAGAGATGTTAGGGAAAGGGGGGGGAAGAAGATTGCTTGTCATTTGCTTGATTCGTGTCTTGGGAAGGTCGTGGAGGGGGGATGGAAGGTAGGGAGGGAGGGAGGAAGGGAGGAGGAGGGAGGGAGGAAGGGAGGGAGGGAGGGAGGGAGGAGGGAGGAGGGAGGAGGGAGGGAGGGAGGGAGGGAAGGAAGGAAGGAAGGAAAGGAAAAAGGAAGAAAGGAGGGGAGGAGGAGGAGGAGGAGGAAAGGGTAAAAGTGGGAAAAGGGGAAGGAGAGGGAGAGAGAAAGGGGATTGAGAAAGCAGAGGGATGGAAGGGGAAAGGTGGAAGAGAGAGAGATTGAATGCGGTGGGAGGAGGAGAAAAGGGGGAAAATAAAGAAAACGAAAAAAACAAAAGTTGAATGGAGGAGGGAAAAGTGAAGGAGACTGGGGTGGAGGGGGAAAGGAAAGAATGGGAGAAGAAAGGAGGAAGAAGAGAGGGGTTGAAGGGGAAAGGTGGAAGAAAGAGATTGAATGCGAGAGGAGAAAAAAAAAAGTTGAATGGGTAGAGGAGGGAAGAGAACAGGAGACTGGGAGAAAAAGGAAGGGACGGGAGAAGAAAGGAGGAAGAGGATGAGAGGGATTGAGAAATATAGGGTGTCCTGCAAGTGCCATTTTGCTGCCGTCACCTTGTTTACTTGATAATTAGGCCTAGTTTTTGCAATTCCCTTTTGTACTTCCGCCCAGGCCTATCGTCACCGTCACCGCCTCTATTGTTGTTATCGTCACCATCATCATCATCTTTTTTTTCTTCTTCTTTATTCTTTATTCTTTTTCTTATTTTTTTCTTCTTATTATTTTTTCTTCTTTTTTCTTCTTCTTCCTACTCTTCCTCCTCCTCTTCCTCCTCCTCCTCCTCCTCCTCCTCCTCCTCCTCCTCCTCCTCCTCCTCCTCCTCCTCCCCTCCTTCTCCTCCTCCTCCCTCCTCCTCTTCTTCTTCCTCGTCCTCCTCTTCATCTTCCTCCTCGTCCTCCTCTTCTTCTTCCTCCTCCTCCTCCTCTTCTTCTTCTTCCTCCCCCTCTTCTTCTTCCTTTTCTTATTTGCTTGTTTCTTCTTCTTCTTCTTCTTCTTTTTATTATTATTATTATTCTGGGTTTCGTGTCCTCATGTTGGTAATCCTTCCATATGTGAAATTTGTGTAACATTAACCTCCTTTTTCCCTCAACTAACTGTTGAAGGTCAGTTAACCAGTCTCGTCGAGAAAAAAATAAGGTCAAGAAAATAAGGGGGAAAGGTCAAGAAAAAGGGGGTAAAGGTCAAGAAAGAAGGAGCAAAGGGTCAAGAAAAAAGGGGGAAAAGGTCAAGAGAATAAGGGGAGAAAGGTCAAGAAAGAAGGAGAAAAAAGGTGAAGAGAAAAAGGGGGATAAGGAAAAAAAAAGTCAAGAGAAAAGTTATGCTTGAAGGATGCTGGCGGATGCTGGCGGGGGGTGTTGGGTCGGGGATGGGGGTGGGGGGGAAGTCCTTATCATTCTCTGTTTTCTTTTTCTTGTTCCTTGGCTTCTCCTTCCTCGTTTTCTTTCACTTTTTCCTTTTCTTCTTCTCTTCTGGTTTATGTTCTTTGTTATTTGTCTTCCCCTCATTTTGGGTATTATTTGTATTATCGGATTTGTTGATGTTATTATTGTTGTTGCTGTTGTTTTCATGCTAATGGTTTTAGTTTGTGATTGTCATTTGTTTTTCTTTTTCTTTTTTCTCTTTTTTGTCCTTCCTCTCATTCTTATTGATATCGCTTTTCATTTCTCTTTTTTATTATCATTATTTTTCGTGTATGTTGCAAGGCTTTTTTCTTCTTTTGTTTTCTTTTTGCTTTTTCTTGGAAGAGAGAGAGAGAG
>NC_091586.1:20692909-20700409 GCF_042767895.1 Penaeus vannamei
GGAGCGGGGCTGGGAGCGGGGCCGCCGGGCCAGCGCCCCTTGGGCCTGCGGTGGGGGGGCCGCGCTTTCCCCCACTCGGCCCTTTTCCCCGTGCCCCCCCTGGCCTGAGCGAGCGAGCGGGGTGGCGGGCGGGCGGGCGGCCCCCCCCAAGCCCCCGCCAGGCCCCGCCCCTGCCGGACGGATGGACGGCCTGTCTCTGGTCGTGTTGCCTGCGGGGCCTGCGCGCCAATATAGGGAGAGGCGGTTGGGTGGGGGTTCGCGGGTTGCGGAGCGGGGCTGGGAGCGCGGGCCGCCGGGCCGAGCGCCGCCCGGCCGCTGTGGCGGCGGCCGCGCGTCTCCCACTCGGTCCCTTTCCCCCGTGCCGCCGCCTGGCCTTGGGCGAGCGAGCGGGCGGGCGGCCTGCCCAGCGAGGCCGTTCAGCCACGTCTTCCCCTTGGGGCTTCTTCCCCTTCCCTCGGGCCGAGGGCGGCGGCGTGGACGGGCGTGGCCCTGCCGCCCTCGGGGGCCGTTCCCCGGCCCGGGCGGGCCGAGGGGGCCCCCGGGGGCGGTCGTGTGTGGCTGAGGGGCCCGCGCCAAAAACGACAGGGGGACTGCCTCGGCTGCGGGGGGGGGGCGGCAGCCCGCGTGAGTTCGCCGTCGGGGCCGGGGGGGCCCGCACGGCGGTGCGGGGGCCCCTGTGGTTTGGGGCCCGCCCCCGGGGGGGCGGCTTGGGCTCTCCTGCCCCCTGCGCCCTCTCGGGCCGAGGCGGAGGCGGCGGCGGCGGGCGCGGGCGTGCCCCCCACTGCCGTGGGGAAAGAGCCCCTGCCTCGGCTCCCGTCTGGCAGGCTTCAGGCTTTGGGAGGGGGGGCCTGGCTGCCGGGGCCGTCGGAGGAGCTGCCTTCCCTGGCCCCCAGGGCCGAGCGGCCCTGCCCGCGGTCGTGTGGGCTGAGGGCCCGCGCCGACAACTATGGGGGAACCACCTTCGGCAGCTGCGGGCGGGCGGCGAGCTCGCCGTCGGGGCCGGTCGGGGCCTAGCGCGGGCGGTGCGGGGCATCCTGCTGGTTGGGCCTCACCCCCCGGGCAGGCGGCTTGGGCTCTCCTGCCCCCTGCGCCCTCTCGGGCCGGGGGCGGAGGCGGCAGCGGTGGGCGCAGGCGTGCCCCCCGCCGCCGTGAGCAAGCCCCTGCCTCTCCGGCTCCCGTCCCCGAAAGCGGGGCAGGCCCCCAGGGGAGGCCTGGCTGCCGGGGCCGTCGGAGGGGCTGCCTTCCCTGGCCCCCGGGGCCGAGCGGCCCCTGCCCCGCGGTCGTGTGGGCTGAGTCGGCCCGCGCCGACAACTACAGGGTGGTCCACCTTCATTTGGGTGTCGGCGGGCGGCGGCGGCGGCAAGCCGTGGCCGCGACATTCCCGCTGCCCTGGCCCGCCAACGCGCGGCCCTCTCCCCTACCCCTGCCGACCGTGCTGGCTGGTCTGGAACGCGGCAAGGCGGGCGCGGGTCCCCCTCGGGTCCGGAGCCGGCCCGAGCAGGCCGCCCTCGGGGCCGGCCGGCGAGCGTGGCGGGCGGGGGCAAGAGGCGGTGCAGCGGGGTTGGCGGCTGGGGGCCCGTTGCTCCCCGCCCTCCGCACACGAGAAAGTGAGGCGTTTACCGGGGCGTGGGTGGTGGGGCGTGCCGGAGGGCGTCCTCTCCCTGGGCGTGGCGCAGGAGGGCCCCTGTTTGCGGTCGTGTTGGCTGAGGGACCGCGCCGACAACTATAGGCGGACACCCATGGCCGCATCTCTTCCCTCCCCTCACCGTTGCGGCGCTCTCCCTGCTGCTTTCCCTTCTGTCACTTGCTGCTCACTCCTTTTCTCCCTGTTCTTACGTCCAGGGGTGTGTGGTGTCTTTCCGGGGGTTTGGGCTCCGTCCTGTGCTCTTGGTAAGCTCGAGGCGTCGGTCCCTTCCCCGAATTTCCCCTCCCCCGAACCTGGCACAGCAAAGGTCGCACGGGCTCGCGCCACGATGCCGACCGGGGGCCGCCGGGGTAACCCAGTCCCATGCCACCCCGCCCAGTGTCGGCTGTGGTCCTGCCTTCACACAGGCGAGCGCCCCTCTCTTGACGTTCGGATGGTTTCCGAGTGCCGCCCCCCTTTTGCGGCCTTCCCCTGCGACAGGCTGAGCCCCTGCGGTTCTTCTCCCCTCGGCCACGTTTCGCCGGTAGCGCGGAGTTAGATCCCGGGTGTGCACACCTTGCGGCGAGAAGGAAAAAAACCCGGCAATCCCACGCCCCTCCTCCTGCGGAGCCCACGGGTGAGGCAGGTTGAAAAGGAGCCTGTGCCCCACTGCCTTGGCAGCCCCGCCTGTCCCGGCCGGCTGGCTGGCTGGCCTGCCTGCGCCGCGCCCCTCTCCCCCCCCTCCCCTCCCCCCTCCGTCCTCCCCCTCCCCGCCCGCCCCCGATGGCGGTAGAGAGAAGGGCTCGCGCCCGGGAGGGAGCTCGCCGCGGCCGTTGTTCTGGTCCGGCATTGCTGTCGTCTCCCTCCCTGTGTGCGGCGCACCCTGAGTCGAGAGAGAAACGACCCCCAACAACCAGCCATCCGAAAAGAGTGCGGCCCCCCTTTATTTGAAATGCCCCCTTCCTTCGTCCCCATCCCTTCCTGGTGTGGCTTCTGGCCTCGGCAGCGGGAGAGCAGGGCGAGAGTCGTCGGGCTTTTCCGGGGGGGATTTTGCCATGTGAAAAGCCAAAGTAACAATAGCCTTAGAGGTCGAGAGAGAAGTGAGAGGAAGAAGGAAGGCAGGCAGGAAGGCAAGACCGCAGCGGAAGAGCGGCGGCGGCGGCGGCGGCGGCGGCAGTGCCTCCCCCGTAATGGGGCAGCGCAGCCCATATTGGCAGCTGCTGCTGCTGCCGCCCCCCCGCTCGAGAAAGCTACTATCGTCTCCCTCCTCCTCCTCCTTCTTCTTCCATGTCCTCCTCCTCCTCCTAATGTTGTTCATATGACGACGACCACGCTAGTGTGCGTTGTTGCTTCTACCTGGTTGATCCTGCCAGTAGTCATATGCTTGTCTTAAAGATTAAGCCATGCATGTGTAAGTACAGGCCGACTTAAAGCGAAACCGCGGACGGCTCATTAAATCAGATATAACTCATTGGATCTCTGCTGAACCGCAATACTTGGATAACTGTGGTAATTCTAGAGCTAATACATGCCTTTGTAGTCTCCGACCGCGAGGGAGGTGCGCATTTATTAGTCAATAACCCGCGGCAGCCGGTTCCCGCAAGGGGCAGGCCGCACACATCTTGGTGAATCAGAATAACTTTTGCCGAGCGCACGACCCCTCCCGTAACCCGGGTTGGGTCGGCGCCGCGTCCTGCAGGCGTCTGCCTTATCAGCAGGTTAAACGCCTACAGTGGCTATCACGGGTAACGGGGAATCAGGGTTCGATTCCGGAGAGGGAGCCTGAGAAACGGCTACCACATCTAAGGAAGGCAGCAGGCGCGCAAATTATCCACTCCCGGCACGGGGAGGTAGTGACGAAAAATACTGTTGCGAGCCCGAACGGGGCCTCGCAATTAGATGAGTACACTTTAAATCCTTGTACGAGGATCGAGTGGAGGAGCAAGTCTGGTGCCGCCGCCGCGGCAATTCCAGCTCCTGGCGTATATTAAAGTTGTTGCGGTTGAAACGCTCGTAGTTTGACTTCTGCTCCGGACCGGCCGGAAACCCTGGTGGAGGTCGAAGCGTTTCCCAACGTGCAAATCGATCGCCAGAGCTGAGTATAGGGGCGAAAGACCAATCCAGCTATCTAGTAGCTGGTTCCCTCCAGTTTCCCTCAGGATAGCTGGCACTCGCATCGAACGAGTTCCATCGGTAAAGCGAATGACTAGGGGTGTTGGGGACGAAAGAACCTACAATGTAATAGTCAGAAACTCCGTGCTGATGCTGACAGACGAAAACATTAAAAACATTCCTTACTGAAGTGCTAAATGACATTATAAACATAAATTCACTGAACAGCTACCTAACCGAGACTAAATATCCATTATGCAGAACTCAAGCTCACAGGGCAGGACAATAAAACTTCTTTTTCTAACTTATTATTTTTATTATAGGCTTTAGATCGATCCGCGCGACGCCAGTTAACACGTTGGCGCCATTGTTAAGTGGGTGTCACATTAGCACTATTTCCGTGGTTCCGTGTGTTTTTTTTTTTTTTCGCTACCGCTTTTATTTTGGGTGAATGCGATAAATTCCAGTCAAGTAATTATCGTTTTCGCGCATTCCGTGGTCTTTTTCGTTCGTTCAAATGATAAGCTATAATAGATAATCGTTACAGTAATGTAAAAAAAAAAATAAATATATATATATACATATATATATATATATATATATATATATATATATATATATATATATATATATATATATATATATATATATATATATAATACAAAACGTTAATAAAAAAATGGCAAAATTCTCTCTTGTATTTAATAGAAACAGATACAAGTTTGTAACTAGCTGCTCGCCTGTTTGTTTACATTTGCCCCCGTCAGCTGACTAGATTAGAGTGGCGAGAATACGCCCTTATTTAACCTTATACATTCGTTGTTTCGCATTAAATCGTCGCCACATAGCAAGAATAACGTCCTTCATCGCCAGAGCCTGTGCGGGGGTTGAACCCATCTTTGTGTCTAGAATTTTGGTCGAACTGTTTCCGTGGTTCTCGTCGCTAGTGTGACTGCGCGAGCCCCAATGACCACGATTTCCTTCAAATGTGCAGCGGAAAAGTAATGCGGAAAAGTGCTGGTGTGACACGGCCTTTCGTGTTATCTTCGTTCCACTTTGCCTTCTTTAGATAAACACGATATCATAGGAGAGAAGAAGAATTTCATTTTTAACTTGATAATTACCTATATATTTTGAAAGGTTTGTTGTCACTGTAGTTCACAGTGTCATGAAATATAAATACAAATACAATTAGACAAACCAGACAGTACAGCTACCAAGGTGTGAAATATATATATATATATATATATATATATATATATATATATATATATATATATATGTATGTATGTATGTATGTATGTTTATATAAATATATACATATATATGCATACATATATATATATATATATATATATATATATATATATATATATATATATATGTATATATATACATACATATATATACAAATATATATATATATTTATTATATTTATATATATATATATATGCATACACATATATATACATACATATATATACAAATATATTTGTATGTATATATATACATACATACATACATATATATATATATATATATATATATATATATATATATATATATATATATATATATATATACATACATATATACACACTCACCTTCACACTCACCCTCACACACACACACACACACATATACACACACACATACACACACATATATGTATATATATATATATATATATATATATATATATATATATATATATGTATATATATATACATATATATATATATGTATGTATATATATATATATATATATATATATACATACATATACATACATACATATATATATATATATATACACATATATATATATATATATATATATATATATATATATATATATATATATATATATATATATATATATATATATGTATATATATATACAAATATACATATATGTATACGTATGTATATATTATATATATATGTATATATATATATATATATATATATATATATATATATATATATATATATATATATACATATATATATATATATATATATATATATATATATATATATATATATATATATATATATATATATATATACATATATATATATACACATATATATATACATATATATATATACACATATATGCATACATTTATACACTTTTTAATATATATATATATATATATATATATATATATATATATATATATATGTATATATACCATAAGTCTATTTATCTCTCTCTGTTAATAATATCTTTCAAAATAGTTAATGGTAGTTTTTCCTAAATCTTGAGAAATCCCTTCCTTTTATTTGTGATCCATTCCCTTAGAAAGTTTCATTAACAACAAGGATTTTCCTGAACATTTGAAATAATAAGGAGGTAATGTTGAAGAAAGCGGTCGCCAGGGACTCTAGAATGCCAGATTAATTATGGTCATTTTATATTCATCTAAGCATTTTTCATTCATTCATTCTTCTCTAAAATTCCCTTTTATTATTTATTTCTAACATTTTATTGCATCAATTTTTCTTTGCCTTGACAGGTATGCTCTCTGAGTGCTCTTAGTTATCATTGTTGTTATTATTAGTAGCATTGTTGTTATTATTTATTAATTTCATTATCCTTATTTTCATCATTATCTTCAGTTATGTTGCAAGTCCAAAAAACTCTTCAACCCATGATTATACAAAATCGGATCTCATGGCAAACAGACTTATTCTTCTCTTCTGTAGTTCGGTGTTTCTTATCAAAGTAGGCAAGTGGAACGAAAACAACACTAAAGACAATAAAAACAGGATAACGTCTTTCCTTTCCCTTCCCCATTTCCTGCTCCGTCTTGAGTTTGTTTTCCTTCATCACCTTGTTCATTGTCTTCTTCCTCCCATTCTTTGCTTCTCATATTACAAATCCAATCACATGACCGAGAGGAATAACAAAATTGTGAAAACGCGCATAAACACTAACAAACAACAAAAACAACCCCGATAGTGAAGATGGTGATGGTGATGAAGTGATAAAAGATGATATCTAGAATAACAGTAATATGGTGTGTCATCATGGTAAAGATGGTGTATCTAAAAGAGATTGCGAGTATTGCCCATAACAATTATTGAAACGATAAAAATGCAAGAACTAAAAACATATATGATGATGGTCCAATCTCTGAATATTTTCCTTCTTTCTCTCTAAATCTATTCTCATTCTTTTTGAAGATTCTCAATGACGCTCATGATGCGTATATCAACTATGATCACAAGGGTAATGCAGGAGAGTGAGAGAAAAAAATAGAGAATAAAAAAGGAGATATGGGAGAATCGAAAAAAAGAAATCAGTTGGTGACGAATTCGTAAACAAGTTTGTAAACCAACTTTATGTTCTCTTGCTAATTTCATATCAATGCATGAAGCTTCTTATATCGTCTGTCTATTTGTAGTCTCTCTGTCTCTGTCTCCCTCTCTCTCTCTCCCTCCCATGCTCTTTCTCCCTCTCCTCCTCTCCCTCTCTCTTTTCTCTCTCCCTCCCCACCATCTTCTCTCTCTTCCTCTCTCTACCCACACCGCCTTCTCTCTCTCTCTCTCTCTCTCTCTCTCTCTCTCTCTCTCTCTCTCTCTCTCTCTCTCTCTCTCTCTCTCTCTCTCTCTCTCTCTCTCAGTGGAGGTCGTGTAGACCTGTGCTCCGTATAACATAGTGAAAAAAAGTCATAACCGCGAAAATAACCAGACTCACCGATTGTACAGCTCTGTGATACAAAAATGTACCTGTATGGTCAAAAATTGGGCT
>NC_091586.1:20720409-20722909 GCF_042767895.1 Penaeus vannamei
TATCCTTATTTTTGTTCTCTCTGTTTCTTTTATTATTTCTTGTTCTGCTCTCTCTTCCTCTTTTTCTTCTACTTCTCCTTTTTTTCTTCTTTCTCTTCTTCTTTTCCTCCTCTTCCTCCTCTCCTCTCCCTCTCCCTTTACTTCTCCTCTTCTACTTTCCTCCTTTCTTCCCCCTCCTCGTTATTTTCTTCTCCTCCTCCTCCTCCTCCTTCTCCTCCTCTCCCTCCCCTTTTCCAACTTCTTCATCTCGATCTTCTCCTCTCCTTTTTTACCTCCTTTTTTCTCTCCTTCGTTTATCTATGGTATGTTCTCCATTTCCTTTCTGTCTCTTATCGTGGAGCCTTGGAGATTTATGGCGATCAGGTTTCATGCATGTTTTGTTTTTGTTTTTGTGTTTTGTTACTTTTTTGGCAGTTTTCTCGATTGTTTTTGTCTGTTTTCTCAGTTGCCTTTCTTTCCTTTTTGGTTGGTATCTTTTTTCGTATTTGTTTCTAGGTTCCTTCTCTTTTTCTTTTTTTTTTGTTTCTGCTTTCTCTTTTCCTTTTTCTTCTTTGTTTATCTCTTATCCTCTCTACTTTTTCTTAATGTTTCTTTCTCCTCTTTTTCCATGTATTTCTCTCCTCTTTGTTTTCTCGTCCTTCTCTTCATTTTCACCTCTTCTGTTCCTCCTCCTCCTCCTCTCTCCGCCCTCCTCCTCTCTCCTCCCTCCTCCTTCCTCCTCCCTCCTCTCCGCCCTCCTCCCCCTCCTCCCTCCTCTTCCATTTTGTCCTTATTTTAAACTATTGAAAATGTTTATTTTCGTCCCACTCACCTGGCCCCATAGGCAGGTAGTCCGCAAAGGGGATAAAACCTCCTCCTCCTCCTCCCTCCTCCACCTCCCTCCTCTTCCTCCCTCCTCTCCTCTTTCCTCCCTCCTCAACCTCCTCCTCCTCCTCCTCCTCCCACCTCCACCTCCCTCCTCTCTCCTCTTTCCTCTCTCCTCCTCCTCCCCCTCCCTCCCTTTCCTCCTCTCCTCCTCCTCCTCCCCCTCCTCCTCCTCCCTCCTCCTTCTCCTCCTCCTTCTCCTCCTCCTCCTCTTCCTCCTCCCTTCCTCCTCTCTCCTCCTCCTCCTCTTCCTCCTCCTCCCCCTCCTCCCCCTCCCTCCTCCTCCTCCCTCCGCAAAGGGGCTAAAACCTCGGACAATAAAAATGATGGTGGCGAGCAGCAGCAAGCAAGCAGGGAGCAAGGGGGGGGGGGGGAAACAATATTGAAAATCCCGCTTTATAAGTGAAATGTGGTGGTGTTGGTCACGCGTTGCTGCTGTTGTTGGTGCTTTTGTTTTGTGTTGTAGGTACTGGTGTTTTCGTTGTTGTTATTGATATTGTTACTGTTTTTGTTGCTGTTGTTGTTGTCGAGTTAAAGAGTTGCTGTTGTTGTTGTAACGTTGTTTTTGTTTTGTGTTGTAGTTACTGGTGTTTTCATCGTTGTTGTTATTGTTATTATTGTTTTTTTTTGTTGTTGTCGAGTTAAAGAGCGCTTGGGACAGCTGTACTGGGTCCTTCTGCGTGAGATATCTGGCTGTGGGAGCCTTCTACTTCTCGGGTACTTGGTTGTGTTTAGATTTGTATTTATTTGTATATTTATTTATTTGTTTATTTATTTATTTATGTGTTTATTTATTATTTCGGGAGGGTTGTGTTTTTTTTGTTGGGGTTTGGTATTTTTGTTTGATTTTTGTATGTTTGTTTAATCTTTTTGTGTGTGTGTTATTATTATTATTATTATTATTATTATTATTATTATTATTATTATTATTATTATTGTTATTATTATTATTATTATTATTATTATTATTATTATTATTATTATTATTATTATTATTATTATTATTATTATTATTATTATTATTATTATTAATATGTTTTTTTACAACAATGTTGTTATGCATGCGTGCACTGGAAAGTAACCCTGTATCCGCCCTGGGACAAACAAACAAACAAACAAACTCTCCCCCATACCAGCCCCCTCCCTTATGACACCAGATCCAACGCCTTGCTCTTTTTTTTACATTCCTCTACGACACACAGTGAACGAGAGAGGGAGGGAGAGAGAGGGAGGAAGAGGGTGGGAGAGAGGGAAAGAGAGATAGAGAGATGGATAGAAAGAAAAAGAAAAAGAAAGAAGGAAAGTTAGAAAGAAAAGAGGGAGAGGGAGAGGAAGAGGAAGGGACAGGGACAGGGAGAGGGAGAGGGAGAGGAAGAGGGAGAGAGGGAGAGAGGGAGAGCGGGAGAGCGGGAGAGCGGGAGAGCGGGAGAGCGGGAGAGCGGGAGAGCGGGAGAGAGACAGAGAGAGAGAGAGAGAGAGTGAGAGAGTGAGAGAGTGAGTGAGTGAGTGAGCGAGTGAGCAGTGGTGGTGGGTGGGTGGGTGGGTGGGTGGGTGGGTGGGTGGGTGGGTGGGTGGGTGGGTGGGTGGAGGTGGGTGAGTGGGTGGGTGAGGAGTGAGTGAGTGAGTGAGTGAGTGA
>NC_091586.1:20730409-20735409 GCF_042767895.1 Penaeus vannamei
AATGAAGGCAGACAGGCAGGGAAGAAGGAAAGGAGGCAAGGAAGAATGAAGACAGGGAGGAAGTGGGGAGGGAGGGATTTAGGAGAAAGGAGAGAAGGAAGGTGGGAAAGGAAGAAAGGAAGAGGGAAGGAAAAAAAGAAAGAATGAGGGAAAGAAAAAAGAAAGGAAGAAAGAAGGAAGAAAAGAAGGAGAGACGAAAGAAAGAAAAAAAAAGAAAAGAAGAAAAAAATAAAGATGATGAGGATGAAAAGATGGATTAGGGAGGAGGGGTAGCCTGAAGGTGGTGGCAGGGAGGGCCGGGGGGCGGAGAGGGGGGGGGGGGTCGTCTGGCTATCTCGGGGTCGTGGGAAACCGCGGGAATCGGATCGAGTTGTCGCGAGGGGGGTCGGATTGCCCTCTCGGGGGGTGGGAGGGGGAGGGGGCCAGGGTGGCAGGGGTGGTGGTAAAGGTTGCGCTGTGGCTGTGCAGGTGCAGGTGACATGCAGGTGTGTCGATCGCTGCTGTTGGTGGTTGTTGGTTGCGCGATGTTGTGCGAGTTGGCCGAATTGCGGTCGTCCGGGTCGTCGTCTACGTGGTGGCGTGAGTACGACCTCCCTCTTCTCCCTCCCCTCCAGTTCCCTCTCCTCCCCTCCCCTCTGTTCCCCTCTCCTACCCTCCATGCCTCTCTCCTCCATTTCCCTCCCTTCCCCTCCTCTCCTCCATTCCCCTCCCTCCCTTCCCCTTCTATCCATTCCCCCTCCTCCCCTCCCCTCCCCTCTATTTCCTCCTCCTCCTCCCTCCTCCCTCCTCCCCCCCTTTTTTTCATTTCATCGTCACGCTATGTCGCAAGGTCGTCCTTCGTCTCTCCCTCCCTCGTCCTTTCCCCAGAGACGTGACCCGCGTCGTCGCTGTGGCAGAAAGTCGCTTTTCGTGGTGGTGGGGGTGGGGGTCGTTGGCTTAAATCAGAACAGCTGTCGAAGCGCTTGTCTTTCCCCCCTATTCTCTCTTTCTCGCTTTCTCCTTTTTCTTCCCCTGTCGTTCGCCTCTTTAGCTTTTTCCTTCTTCTTTCTCTGTCTCTTTCGCTTTTTCCCTCTTCTTTCCATATCTTTCGTTTCCCTCGCTTTCTCTCTCTTCTTTCCCTGTCGTTCGTCTCTCTCGTTCTCTCCCTCTTCTTTCCCTGTCGTTCGTTTCTTTAGCTTTCTCCCTCTTCTTTCCCTGTCGTTCGTCTCTCACGCATTCTCCTTCTTCTTTCCCTATCTTTCGTCTCTTTCTCCCGGTCCCTTTTCTCTTTCTCGTCCCTTTCCACGGAAATTCCATCTCCCTTAATTTTCCTCATCTTCTTTTCCCTCTTTCCTCTCCTGCCCTTTGTCATTCTCTTCCCTTCCCCTATTCTCGTCTCGCTCCCTTTCTCTACCTTCTCTTTCCATCTCCCTCCCTCTCCCTTTTTCCGCATTCTCTTCTTCCTTCCTCTTCCCTCCTCCTTCCACTGGCCCTCTTCCCTCTTTCTTTCTCTCTTTTCCCCATTCTCCTTCCTTTCCCCTTCCCTTATTCATACCCATCTCCCTTATTCTCCTCTCTCCTTTCCTCCATTCCTCTTCCCCTTCCGCCCCTGCCTTTCTTCCCCTCCCTCCTTCCATTCCCCCTTCCATCCTTCCCTCCCTTCCCTTTCCCTTCTTCCATTTCCCTTCCTTTCCTTCCTTCCTTCCTCATCCCTCCCTCCCTCCATTCCCCCTTCACCCCCTACTTCCCTCTTTCCTTCCCTCCATTCCCCTTCACCCCCTCCTTCCCTCTTTCCTTCCCTCCTTCTCCCACTCTCCCTTCGTCCCCTCCCCTCCCCCCCCCCTCTATTACCCAGTGCAGCCCTGACCTTGAGCCGTATTGGACGGGAAATGCATTCCCGTGTGCGTGTGTGTGCGGCCTTGGAGAACGTGTGCGTGTGCTTTTCTTTTCTTCCTTTTTGGTTTGCTTGTTGTTGTTGTTTGTTGTTGTTGCTGCTGTTTTTATGATTGTCATTATTGTTGTAATTTATAATTATTGGTATCATTATTTTTTGTTATTGATATGGTTATTTTTTGTTATCATTATTTTGTTTTATTTTTTGTTGTTATTGACCTAATTATTATTACTATTGTTGAGTCTGATTGATATTTTTTTTTAATGTATAAGTGTGCGTGTTTCCTGCATGTGCACATAACTGTGTGCGTTTCTGTCAACGAGGGCGTGTCTGCGTCGGTTGCATGCCTGTGGCGGGTGTGGACCGTGGGCTATGGCCGGTGGGCGGTTTCCGGGCCGGTGGATGGGCGGTGGGCGGTTTGCTTGCGGGTGGATGGGCGGTTTCCGGGCCGGTGGATGAGCTGTGGGCGGTTTCCGGGCCGGTGGATGGGCGGTGGGCGGTTTGCGGGCCGGTGGATGGGCGGTGGGCGGTTTGCTTGAGGGTGGATGGGCGGTGGGCGGTTTGCAGGCGGTGGACAAGCGGTGGGCGGTTTGCGGGCGGGTGGGTGGGCCTTATGCAGCGTTGTTGACTCCTTCGACGACGTGTGTGCGCGCCCGCCTTAACGAGGCCTGTGCGGATCTCCCGGGACCAGGCCGAGCGAGACAGGGGCTAATGAGAGGCTTTGGGAGTGGTCAGCGCCACCAGCGTGGACGAGGAGGGCCCGCTGGCTTGGGGGAGGGAATGGGGGAGATTTTGATAACGTTGGAGGATGAGGGGGCGATAAGAAGGAAGGGAGAAGGCAGGGGTTGATTTTTTTTTGCGGATAGAGAGGGGGAGGAGGCACAGGGGGATGGAGAGGGGGAGGGAGAGAAGATGGGAGAGGGAGAGAAGATAGGGAGAGGGAGGAGAGGGAGAAAGAGAGGCAGAGAGGAAAGGGAGAGGTAGAGGGGGAGAGGGAGGAGGGAGGTAGGGGAAGAAGAAAGGAGGGATGGAGGAGAGGGAGAAGGAAGAGGGAGGTGAGGGAAGGGAAAAGATAGGATGTACCGATAAAAGGAGAGGGAAAGGAGAGAGGGAGAAGGAGAACGAGAGTGTGTATGAATGCTTGTGTCTATTTGTGCGTACACTTATATAGAGATACGTGCATGCATGTGGTGCTTGCGTAGAAAATCACACATAGATGACAGAGTAAAGGAAACCGAGTTGTGCGTGCGAGTGCTTGCGCGCCTGTGAGCACCCGGGTGAGGCCGGAGTAGCAGCAGCGTCGCGGGCGAGTACCCCGAGGCGTGGTACGTGGCTGCCCCGCCCTGCTGCTCTCCGACGGTACCCGGTACTCCTCAGGGTCGTCTTTTTTCCTCTGTCTCTATCTCTGTCTGTCTCTGTCTGTCCCTCTCTGTCTCTCTCTGTCTCTCTCTGTCTCTCTCTGTCTCTCTCTGTCTCTCTCTGTCTCTCTCTCTCTCTCTCTCTCTCTCTCTCTCTCTCTCTCTCTCTCTCTCTCTCTCTCTCTCTCTCTCTCTCCCTCTCTCTCTCTCTCACTCACTCACTCTCTCACTCACTCACTCTCTCACTCTCTCACTCACTCACTCTCTCGCTCTCTCACTCACTCACTCACTCACTCTCTCGCTCTCTCACACTTTCATCTTATGCAACAGCGCGTAAACGGCAAACGCAACAGACGAACGCCACCTTGGGTTACGCCATCATACGCGCGGGGAACCAGAGAACCAGAAGTAAATTGTAACTTTTTTTTTTTTTTTTACATATCTTCGTCGTCTTCTTATTCTTCTGGTTTGGAATGACAATAAAAAAACAAGCTTTGGTATGTCGGCGGGACTCGCTGTTGGGACGAGTTTTTTTTTATGTTTGTTTGTTTTTTTATTGTTTTTTGTTTTGTTTTTGTGTTTGTTTTGTTTGCTCTTGGGATTTGTACGTTAGGGCGCGAATCTGTGAGCGGGAAATAGGGTGGTAGACCTTGTTGCGTAGATCTGCAGGTGACGCATAGAATTCAGACCCTCCCCACTCCTGTCTCTCCCCTCCCCTCCCCCTCCTCTCCTCTCCCCTCCCCCTCTCCCCACCCTCCAGTGCCTCTCGTTTCTTATCCGCCCCTCCTCCCCCTCTCCTTGTTTTACACCCGCCCCCCTACCCCCCACTTCAGTCCCTCTCCTTGCTCCCCCTTACTCTGTTCTCATTCTTTTCCCTCTGTCTTCCTCTCTCCTTGCTCCCCTCCCTACTCCGTTCTCACCCCACCCCCTCTCCAGTCCCTTCGCTCTGGTCCCCTCTCCTCTTCCCTCTCCCCCCCCCCCTCATATCCCTCTCTCTCCTCTTCCGTATTCTCTTTCTCTTCTCCTTCCTCCCCCACCCCTTTTATATTCTCTGTCTCCCCCGCCCCACCTTTCCTACCTCTTCATTATTCTCTTTCTTTCTCCCTCTCCCCAGTACCCCCGTACACCCTGTACCCCCCTCCAATGGTTCCAGTGCAGTTTCATTTGGGGGGGAAATAAGGGAGAGAGTGAGGGGGGTGCGTAGGGTGAAGGGTGGAGGGGGGAACTGCAAGGTCGGTTGGGTGGCTGAAGGGGAGGAGTGATGGAGAGGGAGGGAGGGAGGGAGGGAGGGAGGGAGGGAGGTAGGTAGGTAGGTAGGTAGGTAGGGAGGGAGGGAGGGAGGGAGGGAGGGAGGGAGGGAGGGAGGGAGGGAGGGAGGGAGGGAGGGAGGGAGGGAGGGAGGGAGGATGTAGAGAGGGAGGGAGGATGGAGGGAAGGAGGGAGAGAGGATGGATGGTTAGAGGGATTGAGGAAGGGAGGGGAGGCGGAATGGAGATGGGTGCCTGGATAGGTGTCGATGGAGGGTGTTGAGGGGTTAGAAGGGGGGGTTGTCGGGGGCCTCAGATCTTGGGGTTTTGTATTATGGGGGATGTATGGGGGAGGGTTTATGAAAACAACGGCTGGGCCTTTTCAGGAAGTGCAAAAGGGTTGCGGAAAGGGGATAGACAAAGGAAGAGAGAGAAAAGGGAGAAGAGACGAGAGAAAAGGGGAAGAAAGAAGAAAATAGAAGCAAGAATAGGAAGGGAGAGTAGATAAGAGAAAGGAAGAAA